>NC_089583.1:108073985-108361210 GCF_019320115.1 Miscanthus floridulus | reverse complement strand
GGCACACCGTTAGCTTTAGCTTATTCAGAACACTTTTCAGTCATAGTATAGTTTTTTTTTTCACAATGTTCCAGCATAAGCATAGCATATGACAAATTTCAGAATCAGTGAACAGGGTGGGCCCGCACGGCCTCACGCAGCTGTGCCAGCCTCCTGTGCCTGACAGCCGTAGAGCGGCACCACCGGCCGCCGCGGGCCGGCACCGCCGCTCGGTCGTGCCGCGTCGGGCGCGCGGAAGTGTCTTGGGGGTCCGGCTGGGTCGGCGTCTGACGGTCGCCGGATCGAACTGCTGAATTATTGTCCCGCCGGCCGGACCGGGCCACAGGCCACCGGCCACGCTGGCGCGCTGGCACGCCTCCAAAAAGTAAGCCAACAACAGCGAGGCGGCAGCCGGCGTCGGTTCGGTCCAAGGCCTGCGCGCGGTCCCCGGATCCCCTTTTCTGGGAGGCTCAGGGCCTCAGGCTCTCTCATCTGCTGTAGCGCTGCTCATTTTTGCGCAATGCAGATGGAATAAACGTACACATGTGTCACGGTTACAATGCCCACCTAACGTTGAAACCACCAAATTCGTCCATCCTTTTACCATCTTTTCTGAATCTGCCATTGCCTCTCTGAAACATAAATAAACCCTTCAGAATGTTTGAGGCTGAGTCCGTATCCATCTTTTCGTTTCAAAAAAAAAAAGTCCGTATCCATCTGAACTTGCCCTTGCTAGGAATACTTAAGCTGTTCACGCATGACAGCATGAGTTGCAATGTCCTGTCGTGTGTTGTGAAAACTAAAACTTTTTTTTGAATCAGTGAAAACTAAAACTTGTATTAACAAACGATAATGATTTCAACCGGGCATCCGTACGGGTGAATGCGTCTCCCCACTCGCTACCCCCTCGCTCCCTCTCGTCCGCGCTCAGCCGTCCGCCTCCACCGCACAGCCCCGTCGCGCGTGCCCCGCCTCCACCAGGCGGTGGTGACCGCGCTCCTCCGCGCCTACATCCTTCTCCCCCACCATAGCGTCCTCCTCCCCCACGAGCCGTGCGCCCCGCTGCCTCCCTCTCCCTTCTCCTGCTCCGACATGGCGGCGTCCCCGGCACGAGCACGAGCACGAGCTCTGATCCACGTGACCATCCCCGACGACCCCCTTCCTCTTCTCCGCCGGCCACCCCGTCGTCAACTCCGGTGCGGGACGGGCACGATCCGGGAGCCCCCAATACCCGCAGATCCGGCGGCCATGGCGCTCCCCGCGCCAGGCTCTCTTTCCCCTATGTTGCAATTGTATGTTTTAATTATTTCAGATATTTTAGAGGTATGTTGCAGTTGAACCATATGGATGTTGCAAAAATTGATCGGGGTGTTGCATATATTGCAATTGTTTTCAGATGCATATTGCAAATAGTATGTTTCAAGTGTTTCAGATGTATGTTTCATCTGTGTTTATCCGGACACATGTTGCGATTGTGTTTATCTGGATGTTGCATTTGTTTCACACATATGTTGCATGTGTTTTATTCGGATGTTTACGTATGGTTACAATTGTTTTCAAGTGTGTTTCAGGTGAGTTTTTCAAGTGTTTCTGAAGCATGTTTTAAGTATTTTAACTGCCTTCAGACATATGTTGCAACCATTATTTCTGTATGTTTTAAAAGTAGATCGGATGTTGCATCTCTTCCTTCATCTTCCGTTGCATCTTGCGGATGGGAGGAGGGGCGCAAGCGTGGGGCGCGGCAGGCGTGCTCTCCTGTTTGCGCGGGCACAATGGACGCGATTCCTATTTCGATTCGATTTTTATGTGAGGGGGCGGACGGTTGCATAACGCCGCGTCCTGCGTGACGTTCGCGCGCTAAGCTTGCCGATTAACAAAACAGCCCGATGGATCGGCGAGTTATATTTCTCGTGCGTACGATCTAAGGCTCGCTTCGCCCTTTGCCTTAGTTTAGTTACAGCGCGGTACGTGATCGAGTACCGTCAGGTGTCACTTAACTTGGTACTGAATTAAAGTGGAGTTTTGGTGTGGCATTCAGTTACGGTGCATGGCTGTAGTACTCTTCAGTTGGCTGCTTGGCTGTGCTCGTCTAGTCGCCTTGGCACCTTTTTGACTGGACGCACCGCAACCTCTGTTCACGTGCGGACGGGAGATGCCCTGCCCCTTTGCCCCGGAATCATCATGGACGAGACAGCTCGCAATCTCTAGAGGTGCAGGAGCAGGACGTCCTACGGCGTTTCCGTATCTTTGGTGTTCCACCGTGTCCGCGGATTTTCCGCCTTTAAAAAAAATCACCAGATTCCTCAGTCCTTGGTTGAAAAAAAAAGGTGAGAGCGATTGCGCTTTGAAGATCATATCATTTCACAACTGCGAAAAGATACTCATGTTTGTTTACATTCCGTTGGCTGTCGCCGTAGCGGAAGGGCGTTTTGTTTTTTACACGGGTCACGTTTTTCTCACGGGGGACAGTTTCGTGTGTCTGGTCGCTGCAGTCTGCAGATGTAAAGAAATTGGGTAGTACCAGTACGTCCATACCAGGACTGCAGTAGTGCAGTAGCGTACACACAAGCGGTTTCATGTGCCGTGTGTCCAAAGTCCAGGCCAAAATCGCTGGCAATTGATGTCGGCTGATAACTGTGTTTAGATCGTAAAATTTGAGAATTTGGCTATTGTAGCACTTTTATTTTTATTTGGCAATTAGTGTTCAATCATGGATTAATTAGGCTCAAAACGTTCGTCTCGCGATTTAAACCAAACTGTGCAATTAGTTTTTTTTCGTCTACATTTAATGCTCCATACACGTATCGCAAGATTCGATGTGATGGCTACTGTAGCATTTTTTGGGAAAGTTTTTGGGAACTAAACACAGCCGGCCTCGTTTAGTTGCAAAAAGTTTTTCCAAAAAGTGCTACAGTAACCATCATATCGAATCTTGTGATACGTGCATGCAGCATTAAATGTAGACGAAAAAAAACTAATTGCACAGTTTGGTTGGAAATCGCAAGATGAATGTTTTGAGCCCTATTAGTTCATGATTGAATACTAATTGCAAAAAAAAAACGAAAGTGTTACGGTAGCTAAATTTTCAAATTTTACCCAACTAAACACAGTGCGTTTGTATGCCGAGACTGCTAGACAGGTGATCTTGTAACATCACCATGCACACACGATAGCTTCACCTTGTTTGGATCCCAAATTCTCAAACACCGGCCACGTCAACAGTACCCTTGTTTCGTTGTGCACGGGAGCTGCTTGTTGCTTGCGAGTAGTTCGTGGAACCGAGACATTCGCTCAGATTCGGGCCACCACTACAACGTCGTAATCGTATCGTAGCACGGCCGCACAGCAACTTTGGCCTCGGGCTAGAGTGTACGCAACAGAAACATTAGGAGGCTAGGACACAGGGGTACGAGGACGCTGGAAAAGTGATTCGACTCGGTGGGATGCCTCGAACTCCCTCGCGTTCTCTACGAGCCTCCCAACCTCAAAACTCTCGAAACCATCCCCGTCTCTGGCAGCTCCGTAACTACTGTAGTACGTTCGAGAGGTAGAAATTCCAAGAGATTGCGAAGCAGTAGCCCCTCGCCCATAGCGCCCGTTGCGTTCGTTCGTGTTCATCGACGCCACCAGCCACCACGTTGTCTCTCCTGGCTGGCTGCTGCTGCCAGACCCTGCCGGAGCTTTGCGGCAGGCAAAATCTCCTCTGCTTGTCCGCTTCCCCTTGTATATAAAAAGAGTTTGCCCAATAACTATGCGTTTTATGTAATTTTAACACATGAATTTTTTTTGCACCATAGAAATAAGATCTAACAACCTCCATCCCTTTTTCTACCTTCTTCTACCTCCAACCTTTTTCTACCTTCAGACAATCACAAATTAAAAGATCACAGATTCACGGATCATATGAAATAATTTTTTTTTCCTATGCAATGATAAAATAACAAATCGGGTCCTTTTGTACGTACCTGTCGCGGCTCATCTGCAGACCTCGCCGGTACGTACGTGTCGGGCCAGTCCGGTCTTACTACACGTAGACGCTGCGACTTTTGCCAGTTCGATTACCTTTTGCTTTCTGTGATCTGGGTGACGAGAAGACAGTTGAAAGGAGAGAGGGAGAGACGAAAAAAAATCATGTTTTTTTTTATGCTAAAATATATATGTGTTATGTAGCGTTTCTGTATAAAAAACCGCCGCGCGTGGGCGTGGCGGGTGCCGCGCTTTAACCGCCCCACTCCCTCCCTCCCTCCCGCCATAAATGGCCACTCCCGCCCCCTCCCCCACCCCGCCGGCGCCGCCGGCCGCGCAAGACCTCCCCGCTGGCGACCAGCAGCAGCCCCACCACCACCACCCGCTCCTCGCCGCGGCCGCCGCGGCGTCCCTCCTCGCCGTGCTCTACCTCCCCCGGCCGGTGCTGCTGCACGTGCTTTCCCCGGCCTCCCTCTCCTCCCTGCTCCTGCTCATCTCCCTCCTCCGCCTCGGCTCCGCGTCGCCGCCGCCGCCGCCCGCTCTCGCCGTCCCTCCTCCTTCCCCGCCGCCGACCGAGGACAAGCAGCAGCAGGCTCCCGAGGTCGCGCTCCCGCCGCCTCCGCCTCCACCTCCTCCGTCGCCGCCGCCGGAGCCGGAGCCGGAGCGGGGGAGCGTGTTCCCGGAGGTCCCGGAGTTCGCGTCGTGGGCGGCCAAAGGGCGCGCGCTGGAGGTGATCCACGAGGAGTTCGAGGCCGAGTGGGGGCTGCCGGAGGAGATGGGCCTGCCGTGGGACTCCGACTCCGACGTCGACTCCGACTCGGACAGCGGCAGCGATGACGGCTACGGCGGCCGAGGCGGCGACGGGGAGGACGGCGGCATGATCGAGATCGAGCTGGAGGAGGACAGCCTCATCGAGATCGACATCTCCAGGTGCCGGTGAGGCGGTGACGGATGATGGACTGCGTTTTTTCTTTTCCTTTCCTCGCGGATCAAGATCCTTGATTGATACTTGGACCTGGGGTTCTCGACAAAAAAAAAATTATCTGCTTAGTGATTAGGCGTGTGGGTAATTGGAGTTCTTCAGTTGCTTTCTCTAGACGGTTTTGCCGCAATGTACATATAGGACTACGAATTTACGATGATGAGAGATACGGAGCGAGAAGCTTTGCTCCCCCCCCCCCCCCCCCCCCCCCCCCCCCCCCCCCTTATTTACTGAAACAGCTCGATTTGGTACGTCCATGATAACTTAAAATCTTACTGCTACTTTTGGTGATGTTTTCTAATCTCTTGCGGCCCGCCTCTTAAGTTCATCTCGAATGATTATTCTGGTGGTCTCAGTGGCCATTGCAAGAATGGCAAGTTGGGGGCATCTTCACCTCCCTCCTGGGTGGCGACTGCTGTGCCACAATGCTCCACTGGTGCGCGCTGTCCCTGTTCGATGCATTCATGTACGCCATTAGTGGTGGCTAGGATTGTGCCCGAATCGCCAAGCTCTTGTGTGCCTTGGCGATGCCGCTTGGATCTGGATTCCTAGATCGCGTCAGTGGTAGTAGCCCGTTTGGTGGTTGGTACCGCTGGGTTGTGGTTAAAGCTATTGGTTCGCCAAATCAGTTGGCAACACAAGAACAACCTTGTTCGCTGGAACTTATCAATCATGTTATTTTTCTTTCATAACAAATAGATAAATAGTACTATTCAACCTAACTTTTCGACAAAGCGAACAGGGCAATGCTAATGTGATGCTGCTCCAGTACACACCGACTGAACTGAAAGAATATCATCTGATCCAGACATGCAGTACTACTCCATTTTTCGTCAGAGCTTTTAGCTTTAGTTGCTGCTGCCTCTTTTGCACCGCCTGCTGGATCAAAGTTTGGTTACGTAATCGCCTTGCACAATGCTGTATAGCGGCAAACCATGTTTGGTGTCTAGCGGTCTCCAGCCGCTTGTCAGTTTTCAGGCTGCATGCTCCGATATCAGATCGTTTGCAGCAATTACAGGCCGGCAGAAGATCAGGTACGCTCGATGTCAAGTACCACGTGAACAGACTGGTCCGCTTCATAAACATGATTTAGACGGCCGCTCGTTCAGAGATCAGATATATATACTCTGGCAGCATACTGTATCTAGGTATAGTTTCCGTAGGAGGTGCTGCTATCTTGTTTACACCTAACTGTGCTCTCTCGACGAGTGTACTTGCACGATAGAGTATTTGGGTTTTTGACATCTATATATAAACGGACTGCAACGTGACATCGATGTGTGCCAAAGCCGAAAAGGGAGGGGTGGAGGAAAGTGAGATCGGATCGTGTCGTAGCTCCGATAGGATGTTAGGTGGTCTGGACCCGCGGACGAGGTCGGGTCAGTGATCAGGGAAGAGCAGTGTGTTCATGGGCCTATTAGTTCAGAGACAAGGCTGAAGCTGTATGCTTGTCCAGTCCCCTGTCTCCCAGCTTAGGTTTTGACCCATGTGCCTTACTCGGGCGAAAAGATAAGGAACTGAAGCTCGTAGGCCGAGCGTACTGTACATAGGTGGAAAAGGCAGGGGATGTTTGATACAGGGAGTAAAGTTGAGTAGATGTCACCTCGGTATCTAGGTATTAATTAGAAAGACTAAACATGAGTCTAATTAGGTTTAATAGATTCATCTCGTAAATTAGTCTCAATCTATGTAATTAGTTTTGTAATTAGTCTATTTTTAATACTCTATGCATGTGTCCAAACATTCGATGTGATACATTCGATGTGATAGAAACTAAATTTTATTAGGTGGGTCCAAACAACCCCTTATTTTGGTCAATATCAAATGAGGGCATGTTTAGTTGCACCCTAAAACACTAAATTTTTTAAGATTCCCCGTCACATCGAATCTTTGGGCGCATGTACGAAGCATTAAATATAAATAAAAAATAAAACTAATTACACAGTTTAGACGAAATCCACGAGACAAGATTCCCCGTCACATCGAATCTTTGGGCGCATGTATGAAGCATTAAATATAAATAAAAAATAAAACTAATTACACAGTTTAGACGAAATCCACGAGACAAATCTTTTAAGCCTAATTAGATTATGATTGGACACTAATTGCCAAATAACAACGAAAATGCTACAGTAACATTTTGCCAAAAATTTTGGCATCCAAACTGGCCCTGACTATTGTCCTTCAACTTTTGTTCTGGACTCAGGGGTATTCGGTTCTTTAGTCGCTCCTAAAATTCATATCACATCGAATGTTTAGATACTAATAAGGAGTATTAAATATAGATTAATTACAAAACCAATTACATAGATGGAGGTTAATTTCTGAGACGAAATTTTTAAGTCTAATTAATCTATCATTAGCACTTGTTTACTGTAGCACCACGTTGTCAAATCATAGACTAATTAGACTTAAAAAAAATTAGTCTCACAAATTAGTCATAAGTTATGCAATTAATTTCGTAATTACTCTATATTTAATACTTCATACATATGTCAAACATTCAATATAATAGGAATTTTAGGAGTTCCTGCATCAACCAAACAGCCCCTCAATCTTAGTCCATTGTCTTCGCTTCTACGTAGCATGCCACGTCATCCACCCCGTGGATCAATCTGCCCACCAGCCTTCACTGATTCCCCCTATCTCTCATGCCCGTGACCCTATTTGTTTTCTCTTATAATCGGATTCTCGATGAAAAAGAATGAGAATCTGGACAAACGCTTCAATTACTTATGATTCTTTTGACCATCATTTCATAATTTTGAACTAGCACAATCAATAATCTAAAAGAACCTGTGTTACCAGGAGCGTAATCGAATCGATTATAAACAGTTCCAAACAAGACCCTTGCCCCGCCATCCCCAAAAAAAAAAACTTCAATTCGTCCTATACTGTTATAAAATTAACCAAGCATAAAATTGATATTTACATCTATTTTCAATCTAATTTATATTCATTAATTTCACAAATCCAGAACTAACCGTTTTTGTTTTCTATTGTAATGTCGTTACTGACTGTTTCATCCCCTCCGTCGTCGATGCACTCCTCGAAGACATGGCCCTAGGCTCATTGTCCATGACATCCCGCTGCTCAAACTTGTGAATCCACCCATGAACTCTGGCAACATGTCCGAGAACTGGTTCAAGCTGAGCGCCCTGTTCGTTTGGACTTGTTTGGCTTATAAGTCGTACTTTTTCAGCCAACGAACAATATTTTTCTCTCACACCAAATCAGCGAACAGTATTTTCAGTCATAGCTTACCAGCCAAACAAGTCCAAACGAACATGGCGGAGGTCATAGAGCTACCTAGTCGGTGTAGGAGCTAGGCCCAATGTTGAGGAGAACAAGTTCATTAGACATAGGTTGGCGAGCCCAGTCATCCTAGACGCTAAAGCCTAAATGTTAAATGGTTACTAATTCTATGTAGTGTTCAAACGGTTTAGACGATTTAAACGATTTGCACTGTAAAATACATATAAAACTACAAATATTTTAGTTTCATGCTAACTTTTTTCAAGCGCAGGAAGAGTTGGGACACAGGAGGCTTACCTCCTCGTCCTCGTCGTTCACCTCGGACTTGGACTAGTCAGAATCACCATACGCTGTGGGGCCTCCACAGACTGCAACGACAGATGACACGTGAGTACATGAACTCACATCACACACAGACGAATTTACAGGCACTGCTGGGCAACGTGAGTGGAGTCGAACATACTGTACCTGCTTCTTGTTGTAGGCGTCCATCTTCTTGGTGTACTCAGCCTCAAGCTTCTCAGCCTTAGAGACGTAGGCAGCCTTATCCTGCATTTCAGGATTCTCACGACGTCAGAGGGTGTTCCATCTCAGTACTGGTTTCAGACATAAATGGACACAAACATATACTTCATCAAGGCGTTAAAGCAACTGAATATGCAAGTTCACCAACAAAACTCTTCTATGGACGAACAGGTTTCAACATCGAATCGAACAAAATAGTGTCAAGTCCCCACAATCTATTGAACCAAACAGACAGCATCGAAGGGGGATAGCACTAGGCAGCAGCAAGTCCACAGATCTGAAGTCTAAACAACCATCTAGTAACTTAGACGGCGGTTATTACAATTCCAAAACATGAGGCATGGTGAAAATTGAATTGAAATCATGAGCAAAACCACCCCAAATTCGAATTCAAAAACAAACGACGGAATTTGAACAGATCTAGCTCTGCAGCAAGCAACGACATGATATTTACAATATGCTGCACAGGGGACCCTACCCGGACGAAACTAGAGCAGCATATTCATCGTAAAAACAACAAAGCACATCGTAACTAACTGCAGTCTCAAACGATTAAAATGGGCAAAGGGAGCAAGCAAACTCACAGCATCAGAAAAGGGACTTCCACCACCAGCCATGCCAATCTGCCATTCACAGAGCCACAAACATCAGAAACGCAAGTTTCATAGCAGCCCACCACGAATATTCGAATCAAATGACGGAATCATGGATGAACCAACCTTAGCCTTGAGCCTACAGCACTCGTATAAATTTTCAGAAGAGGAAATCCATCCTTGATACGGAGCAAATCCAACTTCCATCCTACTGAAAATGCAACAAGAGCATCGGCTACGTAGTTCGGAAACTGGGCCCTTGCAGCTCTGAGCACGTTTGTGCGCGTCAGTTCCTCTTTGGAGTTTGGGAAATTCTTGATGACAAGAAGAACCTCATGTTCCACGGAATGTACGGCACTGTGCCGCAGTCTGAACAAGAAAACTGCCTATGCTAGAATTATATGTGGGAAGTCCTAGAGGTGTGATGACGGCATGTGGAAGGAAGACCGCCTGAAAGTTTTTGTACTACAGCTTAAAAGGGAAGCTTTTTGGTTGATACTGACGACGGGCCCACTCAGGAATGAACTGCACAAGAAGCCCAAGGCTCAGTATGATGCCCTGTCTGCCCGATGTTCTCCAAAATATCGCGGTAAGTCCAGTCAAACCAAATTGGTACTGCAAAAGCAGACGATGAATCTCAATGCAAACATCTGCAAATGTATCAGTGGACATTGTGAACGCATGGTACAGAATGGTTTGTGGCAGGACACTCGGAGCACTTATGTCTGTAAAGTATCTCAATAGATCAAGGGGTAGTAACTGCAGTGACCTCACATCATGGTACTTTACAACTAGCTGCTTGAGGTAAAAGATATATGACTTGTACACATCCTTTGGTTCACAGAACTATTCCAGACTCTTAAAAACAATCACTCCCTCATCTCTGAGGATACCCACATTGTCCTTTCTGAAGGGATTGGCAAATCTCATATTGGACTTTCTGAGGAAGAATGTAGAATGACTGCCAGCGTCGAGGACAGTGCGTACTCTATCTAACAGCTCATAAGAACTCTGAGTATGGCCATGCAAAGATCGGGATGGTATGGGGATGAGGAACTGCCGATCCAAATACTCATCCATGCTAACATACATGCTCCCTGGATAAGTGACGGCCCCGTAACGTCCCCTGTAAAAATATAATGCTGAGACCTCGATGATAGGTGCCAATGAACACTTGGCCAAGAAATTCTTCTGGAAGACGTCATTGTCTGATCTCGTAACAGAATGCACAATGGTGACAACCTATTATGACGCAACTGATATTTAAGCTAGACCTTGTGCCTCTTTTTCGCGCTAGGGTTTTCGCATAAATCTTGGTGTCTAACCTCTATTTGATAATGTTCTTGTAATATGTGTTGTTGATTTGTGACCTTGCTTGCTATTTGTGTCATTTGCTTAAGTTGGATGGCTATGTATTGTTGGTATATGAGTAATACATGTGTACTTTGATTTGTTGACAATTAGATGATGGGGATTAATGGTTTGTGATGAGCTAGATGCTCCAATTATTTTAGTTCGATCAATTATCTGATCGCAACTATAAAGTTCTATGACCTGGAGCTTTTACAACGTATTTGCTAAAGAAATCAACACCCCCAATGGCAAATCCTTTTCTAAAGTGGAATGTTGGCATGAGTTATTTCACCAAGATGAAACGATAATCTACCACAGGGGCCAAACTTCCAGATTTGAGGAGCTAGTACATCCAAAAATAAATGAGCATAATTCACTTCTAATGAGATGAGTTCTTAGAACTGAATGAGGGAGCCAGCTTTTTATTTGATATTACGATCACGAAGGATGTCACCGAACTAACAAAGGCAAAGTGTAGAGCGGAAGTATTGGCTACTCAAATTGCTTCTCCTTTCATTCTCATCCAGAGACACTATTTTATAGTGCCTTTTTACAACACGAGGACCGTAATACCCCCACAAATATCCTACATACTTAGAATATTCCTTCTAGTGGGGGCATCATGGTCTAAATTACCTTAGAATACAAATGACATATGCCTACTACTGGAAGCTTGGACCGCCCTGCCCTTCTATGGGGCGCTCCCCTTACAGCCTTCACCTAGAACTTTGTCTGCAGTCCTTCACTTCATCATCGACGTACTCCCTTGCCCCCTTCACCAGCTACACCACGCATTTTCCCCATCGACCGAAACACCCATCATTTTCCCCATCGGCCGAAACACCCTTTGTGTGAAAAGAGTGATTTCCAATCTATCAGACTTCATCTGCGCGTGAAGGGGGCCCAAGCAAAAGGTGTTGCGCCCAACGGTAGCCCCTCGGCGGGGATTCTTGCGAAGTCAAGAGAGCCAGCGACAATCTTCCGTGTTTTTGCACCTTCGCTTTGGGGCGCTCTTCATTACTAAGGCCAACCTCTAGAGATTGCAAAATTACAATCTTATTTGCTGCTTGTTTTTTACTATTATTTGTATATATTGTTATTTATATTATTATATATTATTATTTATTTTATTAAATATATATAATAATGGCACTTGGTTTCTACATTGGGTCAAGCCTTTTTTTGCTTATCTCTTCATTGCTTGTGCTTTGCCTTTAAGATTACACGTGGCCCACCCCTTTTTCCTGGGGTCGGGTGCTTTTCGGTCTCCCTGCTTATACATAGCCGGGGTTGGTGATCATAGTGACATAGTCTATTCCCGTTTGTCATTTGCACTTGCTCTTTTGCCTTGCTTGTATCTTGGCTTACTCGCACTAGTGAGGTGGATGTTGCCCGCGGTTTTGTGGTCTTGCTAAAAAAGGCCCTAGTTGAAAATCTATTTCAAAATAGAGAGGTGTATTATAGCTGTTAATCCAATGGTACTAACTATTGTGACGAGGCATGCTCTATGCACTAATCTGCGATGGAATGGGGAAAGAATGAAGTAAGTTAAGTAATAAGATGAGATCAAGGGAGAGATTGTTAGTGTTGATCTCCTCTAGCTCGGCCCAACGGCCGAGTTGGGCCTTGACCTCGCGCCCTGATCGGGGGCACCCAACCCTACATGGTTGGTGGGTCCCCGTCGCACTGCGCTATATAAAGAGGTGGGCGCCGACGGCTTAGATGACGAGGTTCACCGCAGCCACAGTACCCCACCAACAGGCCTAACCCCAGATCCAATCTCTAGAGGCGCAACAGCGGTGGGAAGCGCCACCATGGTCTCTTCATCGCCTCTGCGCCACGCCCGTGGACTCCACCGCCGCCGAGACTTCGCTGCCACTCCTTCACCGACTTCACCATCGACGCCATGGACAGCTCCTCCTCCGCCAAGCCCATAGATGGTCGGTAACACCTCCCCTCTCTCATCCTCTCTCCACTCTCTCTCTCTGTAGTTCGTCTTGTTCATCATGTTAAAGCTAAAGTGATCCGCTAGATCTACTCCTAGATGATCCTAGGAACAAACATATACATGACCTAAAACAAACACTACCACTAAGGGAAAAGAGAAGGAATCATATAGAATTAAAAAAATGCACACATACCAGAAGCATCTTCACGAAGGCACATGTCCCAATGTGTGCAAGGTCTTTCTTCGTTCGAGCATTGCCTTCTATTTCATCCATAAAACGAGAAACACTTTCTCCATTCTCAAAAGTCTCAACTAGGACAGATGGATGCACAAATGGATATAATGGCTTTGGGAAAGACACATGTCTCCATCTGCGGAAGTTGTAGATAAAACGACTCAAATGAGCAGCTTCCCTACAAAGGTCAACTTGAGACATCATGCCTCGAACAAATCCGCAACTGGTACATAATTTGATGTAGAGCTCATGAGACAATGGTGATCTTTGCCGTGAAGCATTGGGAAGAACTTAGTTCTGTGAGATATGGCATGCATGCGGGGAGATGCAGATGTCACGTCACCATGGAGAATTGGAGATTCGTACTTTGAAGCATCCACGTGGATTAGAGAAGTTACCCTGAGCTGAAGTGGGGTGTAAAATGCATGGCCTGGCAGTAGGAAACTAGGATGTTGATGTATGCTATATCTATATACAGTTCTTGATGCTTACCATTGTCTGTATCTATGAACATTTTTTGTGTTCTGAAAGTTCGCACCCGTACCATGCCTGACTAACCAAAATGCTGATCACGCTGGGGCAATGGACTAACCGAATACACTAAACAAAAACGTAAATAAAGACAAAAAAAAATATACAGTAAACAAACCAAAATGCTCATCACTCTGGGTCAATGGACTAGACGAATACACAAAAACGTAAATAAAATCAGCAACAGGGATTCCGGCGACGATCGAGCTCGCGACCTTTCGCTTACGAAGCGAACGCACAACAACCACTATGATACGGAAGCACCTTTTGCTACATGAAAATAGATATTGAAATTACAAGGGATATCTCTGGCAGACAACTATACATTCATAATGTTGTAAAAAAAATGCTATACATTCATACAATAGTTTTTTTTGTGACACAAACTTTGACGTTATTAGATTCTTCGAAAATATATAAACCTATGATTTTAAAATATCACACTAAGAAATCATTGGTCAAAGCCTTGTCAAGATACGCCTGCCTGCTAACGCTGGGTGCAGCAGCTGGAGAAAAGCCACGTGATGCCACGCCATTCGCATTTGCCGTTTCTCCAAATATGACGAGTTCATGCCATCGTGGTCGCCACCGTTCACGAGCTAACGGCCTCCTGCATAAGGGCATGCATGCATGATCCATTACACTCCGCAGCACCCGTAGACTAGTACTACTAGTAGGGATATTATTCAGCTTTCAGCACAAACGTGCTTAATTATGTACGTGTACTTGTACTACATATACATACACCAAAGCTCAGTAAATCCCGAGGTACAGCTTCGCCGGTGTGGAGTTAGAGGGGCGGAAGAAGCCTGACATCGCCGGGACAGAGCGGCTTGCCGACGACGAGCTTGTCCTGGAATGCGCACGACGGCAGCAAGAGGGAGAGGAATGATAAGACTCTGATCCGTGTCCGATTGTTGACGGTGGTGTTGCTGTCTTACCGAAACCCCCGCGATAGGCCCATCACCGATTCAATCGGCTAAATCCCAATTTCGAGCTGACCTTTTTTTACTGGCTGACCGTCAAATCATTAAAAGAATAAGATGAAATTAGTTGTAGATTTGATTAAATAAATGGGGATGTGATGGAGGCACAATCGTCTCGTCGATTTAATTAGATCTAGCAATAATCATGTCGGGTACCTTAGAACGGGGTACCCCAAGCAAATATCAAAAGGGTCGCTAGAGTCCCATCTAATAAATAAAAACTAGAAGGCAAGTCGTGGGCCCCTCACCCGCCACAACCGAGCCCACTGGGTCCTCCTCCTCCTCGCCTCGAGCCTCGAGCAGGAGGTCTCGGCATCCTGACGCAAACTCCGCTTCGCCCGAGGCTCTCCGGAGAAAGCATCGGCAGGGAACGCCGTCTCCGCCTCGCTCGAGGCTCTCCA
The DNA here is from genome assembly GCF_019320115.1 of Miscanthus floridulus. Lineage (NCBI taxonomy): Eukaryota > Viridiplantae > Streptophyta > Magnoliopsida > Poales > Poaceae > Miscanthus > Miscanthus floridulus. The sequence goes on along the minus strand of NC_089583.1, from coordinate 108,346,456 downwards.
CAGAAGGCCTCGGCAGGAGGTGCATTCTCCGTATCGCGCGAGGCCTCGGCAAGGAGCCTGATCTCCGTCTCGCGCGAGGCCTCATTCTCTGTACCGCTCGAGGCCGGCTCGTCCGCAGCCCGTCGCCCCCCGCCTCGGTCGACCCCCCCAACAGCGTGTCACGTCTCATTAATACTTTCAACCACTCCCGCAATCTCAGCCGGACAGTGGCTCAACGCCACAGAATAGGCGACGCGACCCGAGGTCGCATCAGCGCCATACCGGCCGGGACAGGGCACGGCGGGGATTACTGGCCACTGTGTCCTAACACTGTGTCCACGATCAGCGCCATATCGGCTGGGACAGGGTACGACGGGGATTACCGGCCACTGTGTCCTAACGCTGTACCCACGATCAGCTGCCCGCACAAGGCCTCGGCACAGTACACCAGGGCCTCGGCGATCTTGGGGTTCGTGCCTGCCGAGACCCCCCCACCGCAGTGCAAGCCTCGGCACCGACCAAGTCTCGGCCTCGCGCACAGTCTGTCCACAGTGGCTTGCACGTTCGCCGCCACGTCCGCTCCGAGGCATTCCCGGGGCTCCCATGACACACAGGATCTGATGGGACAACCACGCCGCCCCAGTACTCCAAGGACGGACCACTCCTACGACCACGCCGCCACAGGAACAGGCCACAGGGCTCGGACGTGCCACCCCTATTGTCACGATGCCGCATAGTAATACATGTACTGTCCTTGTCCTCCCTTCAACTATAAAAGGAGAGGACTTGGGCCACTTAGGGGGGGAGAACACTGGGGAACACACACGCACACATTCCAGCCGCTTGAGAGCAACGTCTCAGATGGCCCACACGACACCCTGCTGAGACCTGGGACTAGTTCCTTCTCTCCCTCAGCTTGTAACCCCCTACTACAAGCACTTCGGTGCAAGGAATACAAGTTCGATCTCTCAGACTGGACGTAGGGCACCGATTGCCTGAACTAGTATAAATCTTGTGTCTTTTTGCATCACCATCCGGAATCGGGAGCACGCAGAACAAATTCACTAGTCGGTTGAGGATCCCTCGGTCCGAAACACCGACAGTTGGCGCGCCAGGTAGGGGCCTCTGCGTGTCAGTTTTGTCATCCCAGCAGGTTCCGGATAGCAGACCCCATATGACCATTGCGTCTCGGCACCGTAGTTTGGTTCGGGAGCCTAGAGTTCATGTCTCTAGGGCATGAGTACGACATGGTACTCCTCACACCTCGAGCCCCACCGTCCGACGATGAAGTTATGCACCGGCAGCCCATGTGCAGGTGGCGCCCGGGCGGCCGCTCTCGCCGCGCTCGCCAGGCACGACGTGAGCAAGGCCACCCCGACGCTACGCGAACCCGGGGCGGCACGCCACTCCCTGCCGATATCCTACGACCAGCTGTTGGCACAGGGTCCCTGGCTGGGGACCTGTCTGGCCTGAGCTTGGACAAAGGAAAATCACCGGTGACACGCGGCGATGCCTAGTCATCAAGCTCTGCTCCACCACTCCCAGAAGAATCGACCCCGGCGGAGCAGAATCTGGCAACGGCACCATCCCCATACCCCTTTGGGTTGAGAAATGCCGCCGCCTCTTACGCCTACGCTTACACTGCCGCTCACGAGGATCCCTCGGAACGTCGCCAGCGCTTCGCTCTTGACCTAAGCACCCATGCCGACTCCTCGGATGAGGACGAGGCATGGCCCGGAGTGGATTTCTCTAGGCTCCATGACCCTGAGGCTTTGCGCCAGTTCTTGGCCGCAAGCGACTACTGCCTCGGCTACTCCGACTCCAACGACGAAGGCACTTATGACCCCACTTGTGAGTGTTTTCACATCGGGCTCGGGATGCCGAGGGCCGGCGAAGAGGATGAGGGGGTAGGTAGCCATTCCCCACTTCATCTAGGGGCGGGCGCCGCCACGCCCCCACGCAATGTCCTGCCAGCCGCATGAAATGAGAACATCGCTCTTGCACGGCCTCAGCGCCCAGACCTAGAGCAGCTCCATGAGCTCTAGGCCAAGGTCGAACAAGACCAACTCCTTCTGCAGCAGCTTCGAGACTCTCTCGAACAAGAACAGCGAGGCCACGGTGAAGGCGGGGGAGCCCGACAGAGGGCCCGCGATGTGCATCACCGCATCCATGACGACGAAGGGAGTGAGCAACCCCCAGTCTTCAATCGTGCCAGCCAGAACATCGTGGCTTCGGCAATGCTGGTCCGCGCAATGCCCGAGCCTTCTACCATGGAGGGGCGGCTGGTCCGCGGCGAGCTCCGCGATCTCCTAGAGACCGTTGCGGTTCAGCAGGCCAAGAGTTCCGCCTCCCGACGGCACGGGAGCGCCTCGAACCTTCCCACGGCACCGCCTTGGTAGGACAGGGAAGCCCCGGCTCATCCTGAGCCCGACCGAGCGCCAATAGCCCACAGGGTCCCCATACTTCTGGATCGCCTCGGCAACCGACGCGAGGTGCAGGGAGACCATGAGGTGGTCAGCAGGCGACGATGCCACGATAGCGAGGGGCCCACTCGGGGCTACCACCCACACCGAGTCGGTCGCTACAACAGCGGGGAGGACCACAGTCCTTCCCCTAAACCGCCAGGCCCTCGGGTCTTCAGCAGGGCCATCCGCGCTGCTCCTTTCCCCACCCGGTTTCGGCAGCCGGCCAATCTCGCGAAGTACAGCGGCGAGACCAACCTGGAACTCTGGCTTGCCGATTACCGCCTGGCCTGCCAGCTAGGTGGCACGAAAGATGACCTGCTCATCATCCGCAATCTCCCCTTGCTCCTGTCGAACTCGGCGCGAGCCTGGCTCGAGCACCTTCCTCCCTCGCAAATCCACGACTAGCGTGACTTGGTTAGGATCTTCGTCGGGAACTTCTAGGGCACATACGTGCGCCCTAGGAACTCCTGGGATCTTAAGAGCTGTTGCCAGAAGCCGAACGAGTCTCTCCGAGACTTCATCCGGCGCTTCTCCAAACAGTGCATCGAGTTGCCCAGCGTCGGTGATTCGGAGATCGTCCAAGCTTTCCTCTCTGGCACCACTTGTCGGGACTTGGTCCGAGAGTTAGGTCAGAACGTGCCGCGCTCTGCTACCGCGCTTCTCGACATTGCCACCAGCTTCGCCTCGGGTGAAGAGGCTATCGGAGCCATCTTCCCCGACACCGACACCAAGGGTAAGTGGAGGGACGAGGCCCCCGAGGCCTCAGCCTCCCACCTCCCTAAGAGAAAGAAAAAGGGGCACCTGGAGAAGCAGGAGGTCCTGGAGGCTGATCTGGTCGCAGCCGCGGAACGCAAGAACCCCCGAGGCTTCAAAGGCCCTAGGCCCTTCGACGACATGCTCAAGAAACCCTGCCCTTACCACCAAAGCCCAGTCAAGCACGCCCTCGAGGATTGCTCCATGCTGCGGTGTTACTATGCCAGTCTCAGGCTCCCCGACGATGACGCCAAGCAGAAGGGCGTCGGCGACCGGGACGAAGGCAAGGACGACGGGTTCCCCAAGGTACGCAACGCCTTCATGATCTTCGGTGGGCCCTCGACATGCCTTACGGCACGGCAGCGCAAGAGGGAACGCCAAGAGGTCTTCTTGGTCAAGGTGGCCACCCCCCAGTACCTCGACTGGTCTTGAGAGGCGATCACCTTCGATCGAGATGACCACCCTGACCATATTCTGAATCCCGGGCAGTACCCACTAGTCGTCGACCCGATCATCAGCAACACCTGACTCTCCAAGGTGTTGATGGACGGAGGCAGCGGCCTCAACATCCTCTATGCCAGCACCCTGGAGCTCTTGGAGATCGACCGGTTGAGGCTCTGAGGCAACGTCGCACCCTTCCACGGCATCGTGCCAGGGAAGCGCACGCGACCCCTCGGGCGCATCGACCTTCCGTCTGCTTCGGTACCCCCTCCAACTACCGCAAGGAAGTCCTCACCTTTGAGGTAGTCGGGTTCGGGGGAGCCTACCATGCCATTCTGGGGCGGCCGTGCTACGCCAAGTTCATGGTAGTGCCCAACTATACCTACCTCAAGCTCAAGATGCTAGGCCCTAGCGGTGTCATCACGATTGAGTCCACGTATGAACATGCATACGACTGCGACGTCGAATGCATCGAGTACGCCGAGGCTCTTGCAGAGGCCGAGACCCTCATCGCCCACCTCGACCAACTCAGTGGCGAGGTGCCTGACTCCAAGCATTGCGCGGGGGCGTTCGAGCCTGCTGAAACCATCAAACTCATCCCGGTCGACCCCGCCTGCCCCGACGACCGAGCGCTGAGGATCAGCGCCAGCCTCGACATCAAATAGGAAGCCGTGCTTGTCGACTTTCTCCGTGCAAACGCCGACATATTCGCATGGAGTCCCTCGGACATGCCGGGCATACCAAGGGAGGTCACCGAGCATGCCCTAGACATCCAGGCTAGATCTAGACCGGCGAGGCAATGTCTACGCCGCTTCGATGAGGAAAAGCATAGGGCCATCGGTGAGGAGATACAAAAACTCTTGGCGACTGGGTTCATCAAGGAAGTGTCCCACCCAGAGTGGTTGGCTAACCCCATGTTGGTCAAGAAGAAAAATGGGAAATGGAGGATGTGCGTAGACTACACCGGTTTGAAAAAAGCTTGCCCAAAGGTCCCCTTCCCATTACCTTGAATCGATCAAATCGTTGATTCCACCACAGGGTGCGAGACCTTGTCTTTCCTCGATGTGTATTCTGGTTACCATCAGATCAAGATGAAAGAGTCCAACCAGCTCACGACTTCTTTCATCACACCATTCAGCATGTACTGCTACGTGACGATGCCCTTCGGCCTCAGAAACGTAGGTGCCACGTACCAACGATGCATGACCCAGGTCTTTGGCGACAACATTGGGTGGACCATCGAGGCCTACGTAGACGACATCGTGGTCAAGACTAGAAAGGCCGAGGGTCTCGTCGACGACTTAAGGATAACCTTCAAATGCCTTAGAGAGAAGGGCATCAAGCTCAATCCCGAGAAGTGTGTGTTCAGGGTCTTCCGAGGCATGCTCTTGGGATTCATAGTCTCGGAACACGGTATTGAAGCCAACCTAGAGAAGGTCTCGGCCATAACCAGCATGGGACCAATCAGAGACCTCAAGGGAGTGCAGAGGGTCATGGGATGCCTTGCGGCCCTGAGCCGCTTCATCTCGCGCCTCGGCGAAAAAGGTTTGCCTCTGTACCGACTCTTGAGAAAGTCCGAGCGTTTTTCTTGGACCCCCGAGGCCGAGGAAGCCCTTGACAGACTCAAGAGGCTGCTCACCAATCCTCCCGTCCTGATACCCTCGGCCATGGACGAGGCCCTCTTACTCTACATCGCCGCAACGACCCAAGTGGTCAGCGCTGCCATAGTGGTAGAGAGGCAGGAAGAAGGGCATACTCTACCCACCCAACGACCTATTTATTTCATCAGCGAGGTGCTCTCTGAGACCAAAGCACGCTACCCCCACATCTAGAAGCTGGTCTACGCCATGGTCCTGCCCTGGTGCAAACTGCGCCACTACTTCGAGTCGCACCTAGTGACTGTGGTATCATCCTTCCCCCTGGGCGAGCCCCTTGACCAAGCCTGAGGTCATGGAAGTCAACGCCGAGCCTCCGCAGACTGATCAGGATGCGGATTGGCGAGTCTCGTTCCTCGATTGGCTTGATCGGGGGGAGCTTCCTGACGACAGAACCAAAGCGCGATGGCTCGCGTGCCAAGCCAAGACCTACGCCCTCTACAATGATGAATTGTACAGGCGAAGTCCCTCAGGTGTCCTCCAATGTTGTATCAGTGCCGAGGCGGGCCAAGCCTTGCTTTGGGACTTACACGTAGGCGCCTACGGGCACCATGCGGTGCCTCGGACGCTCATAGGGAACACTTTCCGCCAAGGGTTCTACTAGCCGACGGCGGTCGCTGATGCTACCAAGCTAGTACGCTCCTGTGAAGGATGCTAGTACTACGCTCGGCAGACACATCTCCCAGCCCTAGCCCTGCAAACCATCCCCATCACATGGCCGTTCGCCGTGTGGGGGCTCGACATGGTCGGGCCTCTACAAAAGGCCCCCGGGGGCTACTCCCATCTACTAGTATCAATCGACAAGTTCTCCAAATGGATCGAGGCTCGTCCGATCAATCGAATCAAATCCGAGCAGGCGGTGCTGTTCTTCACTGACATTATCCACAGGTTTGGGATCCCCAACACCATCATCATCGACAACGGGACGCAGTTCACCGGTAAAAAGTTCCTGACGTTTTGTGATGACCACCACATTTGAGTGGCCTGGTCGGCCGTAGGACACCCAAGGACCAACGGCCAAGTGGAGCGTGCCAACGGCATGATCCTACAAGGCCTCAAGCCAAGGATTCACAACCGATTGAAAAAGTTTGGCAAAAAATGGCTCGCCGAACTCCCGTCGGTCATCTAGAGCCTGAGGAACACTCCAAGCCGAGCCATGGTATTCACGCCTTTCTTCCTAGTCTATAGGGTCGAGGCCATCCTCCCCACCGACCTGGAATATGGTTCCCCAAGGCTGCAAGCCTATAACGAACAAAGTAACCGCACCACCCGAGAGGACGCCCTTGATCAGCTGGAGGAAGCCCGAGACGTCGCGCTACTACACTCGGCCAAGTACCAGCAGAGCCTGCGGCGCTATCAGGCCTGACACGTCCAAGGCTGAGACTTGAAGGTAGGCGACCTGGTGTTGAGGCTAGCACAGAGCAACAAAGGTCACCACAAGCTGACCCTGCCATGGGAAGGACCGTACATCATCGCCCAAGTACTGAAGCCCGGGACCTACAAGCTGGCCAACGAGAAGGGCGAAATCTTCACCAACGCTTGGAACATAGAATAGCTACGTCGCTTTTATCCCTAAATTTCCAAGCATTGTATATGTCGTTTCTCGAAATACAATTAAAAAGTGTTCTTTAGTTTGTCTTATTTTTCGAGAACCCCCCCAAGCCCATCATAGGTCTCGGCAGCACAATAAACACGACAAGGGAGACTCGGCTCTGCCTCAGCAGAACCAAGCCTCCCTCGAGGGCTAGATGGGGGAATCCCCCCTAGGTCCCACACACCATTCTTCAGTTGTTTGTCGCAAAAATTCCTACGCCCAAACTCTAGCAGGCTCTGACGAATCAGTTGTAAAAACTCCTCGGACCAAGGTCTATTTTCTAAGCAAGAGGCCGGTAGAGTCGCGAGACGGCCCACACCCCCGGGCTACGGCACTCCCTCACTACCTCTCACTCAAGGGATGGCTTAGGCCCCAAAGGGGTGTTTTGCAAACGAAATCTGATTAGAAGCAACAGAGGGCAAAGGCTCGGAAACATGAGGAAAACAACTAAGAAACACAAATACTTCAGAAATAGAGGCCTCGATGGCCACAAGCGTTATGATACAAAATAACCCCTATTCTATCTTTACATAGCCCCCGGGGCCCAGATTAAGGCTCGGGGCCTTCAGCACCAGCAGATGGTAGGGGAGGAACCACCTCCTCTTTGAAGAGCGTCGCCAGCGCCGTGCCAGGGCCTTCCGCCGCCTCCATCAGCTTCGCGACCGCCGCGTTGGCCTCCTCGTCATCATCAGGCAGAACATAGCCATCACTGATGGCCGGGAGGTCAACGCTAAGGTAGTGAGAGGAGATGACGGCCATCGCCCGCTTGACACCCGTGTGCAGCGCCCCTCGGAGTCACTCGCGCATCTGGCTGCTCAGCGCAATCAAGCGACTCCCAAGGGAGCTGCCTAACTGAACCCCCTCGACCTCTAAGGCCTCATAGGTGGAAAGGGCCGCATGTTTCAGCGCCTCATGCTCCTCGATCTCAGTGTCGAGCACTGTCTGCACCACGCTGGAAGCCTCGGTGGCCCGAGCGAACTCCACCTCTGACTCTGCACCATGGAAAATGGAATGAGGTCGAGCTAGAGAAAAAACAACCTAAGTTAGGGACGGAAGCCCATGGAACTCACCCTTGGCCTTCTGCTCCCAGCGTCGGGTCTCGGCCTGACAGGCCTTGGCTTTCTCTTTCAACCACTGGGCCTCGACCCGAGAGGCCTCGGCCGCCCTGGAAGCTTCACTCCCCAGCTCTACGTCATACAAGGAAGTTAGGGAGCGAACATAAGAAGAAGGAAACAAAACAAGGGGACTAGAACTCACCCTCGACCGTCCCCCTCAAAACCACAGCCTCGATTTGCGAGCCCTCAACCGCAGCAAGGGCCTCATTCAGAGTGCCTTTGGTCAGCCGGTGCGCACTCTCCTCTGCCCCCAGCTGCCCGGTGAGGGCCTTGCCCAAGGCCGTCGCTTCTTCGGCCCAGGATCTGAAGGCATCCCGATCGCTGACGGCGCGGGTAAGCTCCTCCTCTAGCTCCTTGACCCGCGCCGCCAAGGGGGCGAGCTGCATCTAGGCTGTGGCCGCCTCAACCTTCGCGTCGACACAGCGAAGGTGGAGGTCCTCCACCTCCACGCTTCATGCCGATAGAAGCTCGTTAGCATCGGCAAGAAGGCCCCTCTGCCGCTGAAGCTGGTCCTAGATTCCCCTCTCCCACTGGAGAAAGACCGACTTCCCGAGGGATCGGGTCTCGAGCTCCTAAGGAGGCAGAACAAAGGTCGTCGATTGCGACAAAACCGAGAAAAGAACAACGTCACGCGAGAAAGGAAAACACGAACCTGGGTGACTCCGGGCAGTTCGTTGGCCACCACGGACAGCGCCATCCATAGCGACCGCTCTGCCAGCTCGTGGTACTGCTCGAAGGTACTCCAGCGCCTGCCCTCGGCCGCATCCTCGAGGGCGAACAGAGGCTCCCCCTCAGGGTCGTCCCGGCTCCGCCACAGTACTCGTGGGTGATCCTACCCGCAAGGCTCGGGTCGCACCCGCATGAGGGCCAAGCTTCCCTTGTCCAAGAGTGGCACCGGCTGCTCCATGGCATTAGTCTCCCCAGCGTCAACCACCCCTTGTGCCCGGGAAGTATCATTGGAGGAAATCGGATAGTCCTCCGTCTCTCGGGCGGTCTCCCGCAGCAATGGCGAGCCCTGAACCAAGGGCACGACCGAGGCCTCCGCCGCCTGCATCCCCGCCTCCTGCACAGACGGCCTTGCCGCCATCATGACAGCCTTGGTGACCTCGGGGGCTCCGGCCTCTGCAATCACGGCCTCGGCGGTCTCAGGGGCTCCGACCTCCGCCATCGTGGCCTCGGCAGACGCAGAGATGCCGACCGCGGCCATTGCGGTCTCAGCGGTCGTGGGTGCCAGGGCCTCCATTGCCTTAGCCTCGGAGGCCCCGGGAGCCTCGGCAACAAAGGGCGCGACGGCCCCATCCGACTGTGTAGGGGCCGCCTCGGCAACTCCTCCTTGGGCGGTCGGTCCCTTTGGGTCGACCCTCGCCGACGCCGCGCCGCGTTGGATAGCGGCTTGTGCCTCCGCCACCCAGTGGGCGGAGGAGCCGGGGCTCGCCTTAAGCGCCTTAAGGGGCGCCAAGGGGAGGTCGTCCGCAGGCCGCTTCTGACTAAAGAAAATTAACCTACAGGGTCAGCGCGAGACCAAAAAAGCGAACGGAAGACACTATGACCCTGCCAAAAATACACTTACTTTGAATGGGGTGGCCCCCGCTTCGCCACAGCAAACCTCATCCGCAACGGCGGAGGCGGCGGTAGCGGTGTCGCATCCGTATCCATCGGCGCTGGTCGGTCCTCAGCGGACCCCGGCGCCCCTTCGGTCCTCTGCGGGGGCAGTGGCGTCGCCTCCACCGCCACCTGCTCTGCCACGGCCGCCGAGCCTGTCGGGCCGACAGTGCGTTTGCCTAACGCCCGCGCCTCGGGCGTGTCGGCCTCGGCCCCGGAGCGGGCAACCGCCAGCCCCGGGTCCGCTTCTCCTCCCCTTCCCGGGGGTGCTAGGCTGCTTGCCAACACCTCGGGCACCACCTCCACGATGTCAGGAAGGTGGTCTAGGGGACCTCACCCTCCCTCGCCCTTGTCGTTCCTGTCCAAGGACTCCATCGACAACGACGTCGACGGGGATTCCTCCAATGGGAGACCATCCTTCCATTGCTGATGGCGGCACTTATCCAATTCCTCGCGCGCGAGGATGTGCTTCGTGCGCTTCGCCGCCTTAGCATCCTTTTGCTTCTTCTGCGCATCGGCGTGTGCGCGATTGATCGCCCGCCGCCCCGCGTCCTTGGGAACGGGTGGCGGAGAGGAGCGCACGTCCCTCATCCCTTGAAGGAACGACAAATGCGCATAAGGAAACAAGGGATAAGGGGAGATTGAGGAGGCTCATAGGCTACAGCAGCACTCGACTTACCAGCGAAAAGAACCCCCATGATGGTCGCATCACGAAGGGGGTCAAGTTGCCGCCCCTCAACTTCGCATCTACCATCTCCCCCACCCGACAGAGAATTTCCTCATCGGAGAGGGTGGAGGACATCCGGGTGCCCTCAATGGGCTCACCCGGCTTCATCTCGAACAGCCGCTGCCGCTGAGCCATCAGTGGCAGCACCCTCCGACGGTGGAAGGCGGCCATGACCATAGCTACGGTGAGGCCATGGCCCCGCAGCCTCGCCGGCCCCTCCAAGAGCGGCTCCAGCTTGGGCTGGTCGACCTTCGAGACACCCCACTTCCATTTCTCTGGGCAACTCCCCACAATCCACCCAGTGTAGGGGGGAAGTTCTCTGTCGTCATCGCGGAGGTAAAACCAACTCGTGTACCACCGGTGGTTGGAGGACGTGAGTTGGGCCGGGATGTAGAGGTGCAGGCAGTCCTGACGCACTTGGAGAGTGCAGCCTTCGGCCCTCAATGCCTTCCTCTTACCTGACGTGCCCGTCGGCTTGGTAGTATGCCCCGCCCAAAACAGGTGGAGCCACAACTCCCAATGGGGAGCGATCCCTAAATACCCCTCGCAAATGGCAACGAAGATAGCTGCCTGAGCGATGGAGTTGGGATTAAAATTGTGGAGCTCCACGCCGTAGTAGTGCGGGAGCGCCCACATGAACTGGTCCGCCGGGACACCGAGGCCACGCTCATGGAAGGAGACGAAGCTCACAACGTAGCCGTCGCAGGGCCTTGGCTCTGGCTCGCCATACGGAGCAATCCACTCCGGCCTACTAGGGTCTGTCACTAGGCGGAGGAGTCCATCGTCGACAAGCGATTGGAGCATCTCCTCGGTGACGTCTGACGGATCCCAAGGGTCCGCCTCGACAACAATGACATTGCCAGCCATGGGTGCGATGGAGGAATCGGGCACGGCGGTGAGTTTTTCTCTCTCCCTCCCACGATCTCGCTTTTTTCTCGCTTTCTCCCTAGGCTCGCTCTTCTCTCCTCTTCTTCTCGGCACCCGCTGCTCTGGCGACGGCTCGACGAAGGCGATGCTAATGTAGGCAAGGTAAGACAAGGAGAGGTGAGGCTCCTCGGGTATTTATGCAGGGAGGAGGCAAAATGAATGGACAACGAAATCGGGGAGGTTTTCCCCCCATCCGGCGCGGTTAACCACGAGCCGATTTCGTTGGCCCACGCGCCCACGTTTCCCGCATTAAATGCGAGGACAGTTACGTCCCGTCCATCACGTCACGCTCGGCCACTATGGCAGTAGGCATCGTTTTGCCTCCCCATGAGACCGCCTCAAAAGGCGCGCCACCTATGGCCGAGCCAATAGGGAAAATATTCCCCGTGGCCTGTTCCTTTCATAGGAAGGAACCAGGCTCTGAGCCTATTACGATCCAGGGGTTCGAAGGCTGGACCCCAAAGGGTTTCGTCAGCCGCCCTAGGATAATAGAGTCAGGGGCGACTGTGGATGAGCCTATACGGGGCCGATGCCCAAGCAAGCAAAACGCTTGGGACGCCCAAAGTCGTGTCCGAGACTGGCAGGAAAGTATCCAAATGGGATCCCACCGTAGGGAGGCACCGAGCCACCGAGGCCCAACGAACGGCCTTGGCATCCACTAGAGAAATCCTCTGGTACTCTTTGAGTGTGTCTCTGGACCACTAGCCGTCCCCTAACGAATGGGGTTTAGGCCTCCACTCGGACTACCCGATAACAGCTCACCGGAAGTGCCACCGCTCGTGCCCATCGAGGGTAGCGAGGCACATTCCACCCCTCCTTTCGAGCGAAAAGGAAGCGCGAGGGTTGCATAAAAAAGATAGGGGAACCCCCGACGGCCTTCTTAGAGGCTAGGGGGCTCCTCCTGCAAATATGCCGAGACCCCACGACCCGGGCTCGCGCCCAAAGGGGCCTCGGCAAACAAACCCTCACGCGCGAGGGGCGTATAAAAAGCCAGGGGAACTCCCAATGGCCCTCTCACGCAGAGGCTAGGGGCTCTTCCTACAACCTTGCCGAGACCAGAATGGGCTCGGCAGACTAACCCTCCGTCCAAACGAAAAGGACATGTGAAGATTAGATGAAAGGGCCTGGACACCCAAGACGAAGACAAACGGTCCAAAACCGCGCTAGAGGTTTCGCTACAAACACGATAAAGGGCACCGAGCCCATTACGGTCTAGGGGTTCAAAGGCTGGGCCTCCAAGAGGTTTCGATAGTCGCCCCAGGGCAACAGAGTCAGGGACGACATCGGGGTGAGCCTACGAATGGCCCAGGCCTGAGCGAATGGTCGCTCGGGGCGTCCTAAGTCGTGTCCGAGACCGGCGGGGAAGTATCCGAATGGGATCCCACCGTAGGGAGGCGCTGAGCCATCGAGGCCCGTGAACGACCTCAGCACCCACTAGAGAAACCCCCTGGTACTCTTGGAGTGCGTCTCTGGACCGCTAGCCATCCCCTAGCGAACAAGGCTCGGGCCTCCACTCGGACTACCCGCTAACAGCTCACCAGAAGTGTCCACGCTCGTGCCCATCGAGGGTAGCCTAGCACATTCTACCCCTCCTTCTGAGCAAAAGGAAGCGTGAGGATCATACCCAAAGTCAGGGGACCCCTAACGAACCTCTCGCTCCGTGCGGAGGCTAGAGGGCTTTTTCCTGCAGCCTCACCGAGACCCCCGCAACCTGAACTTGCGCTTGGGGGCTCGGCAAATGCAATAAGAACTACTTGTTCAGACGCACAGATAAAGAAAGCCCCTAGAGGAGTAACTCCACTCCTCCAGGGGCTCGGGGGCTACACCCGGTGGGTGCGCTCGTGCGCACCCACCGGAACCTCAAAAAACAAACCCCAATTCCTACGGGGTAGGTATAAAATAAGCCTCGGCAAACCCTCAGGGGTAGTGCACGCACCCCCCCGAGGCTCGGGGGCTACTGTCGGGTACCTTAGAATGGGGTACCCCAAGCAAACATCAAAAGGGTCGCTAGAGTCCCATCTAATAAATAAAAACTAGAAGGCAAGTCGTGGGCCCCTCACCCGCCACGACCGAGCCCACTGGGTCCTCCTCCTCCTCGCCTCGAGCCTCGAGCAGGAGGTCTTGGCATCCTGATGCAAACTCCGCTTTGCCCAAGGCTCTCCAGAGAAAGCCTCGGCAGGGAACGCCATCTCCGCCTTGCCCGAGGCTCTCCACAAAAGGCCTCGGCAGGAGGTGCATTCTCCGTATCGCGCGAGGCCTCGGCAAGGAGCCTGATCTCCGTCTCGTGTGAGGCCTCATTCTCCGTACCACTCGAGGCCAGCTCATCCGCAGCTTGTCGCCCCCCGCCTCGGTCGACCCCCCTGACAGCGCGTCATGTCTCATTAATACTTTCAACCACTCCCGCAATCTCAGCCGGACAGTGGCTCAACGCCATAGAATGGGCGACGCGACCCGAGGTCGCATCAGCGCCATACCGGCTAGGACAGGGCACGGCAGGGATTACTGGCCACTGTGTCCTAACACTATGTCCACGATCAGCGCCATATCGGCTAGGACAGGGTACGACGGGGATTACCGGCCACTGTGTCCTAACATTGTACCCACGATCAGCCGCCCGCACAAGGCCTCGGCACTGTACACCAGGGCCTCGGTGATCTTGGGGTTCGTGCCTGTGGAGACCCCCCCCCCCACTGCAGTGCAAGCCTCGGCACCGACCAAGTCTTGGCCTCACGCACAGTCTGTCCATAGTGGCTTGCACGTTCGCTGCAACGTCCGCTCCGAGGCATTCCCAGGGCTCCCACGACGCACAGGATCTGATGGGACAACCACGCCGCCCCAGTACTCCAAGGACGGACCACTCCTATGACCACGCCGCAACAGGAACAGGCCACAGGGCTCGGATGTGCCACCCCTATTGGCACGACGCCGCATAGTAATACATGTACTGTCCTTGTCCTCCCTTCAACTATAAAAGGAGAGGACTTGGGCCACTTAGGGGGGAGAACACTAGGGAACACACACGCACACATTCCAGCCGCTTGAGAGCAACGTCTCAGACGGCCCACACGACACCCTGCTGAGACCTGGGACTAGTTCCTTCTCTCCCTCAGCTTGTAACCCCCTACTACGAGCACTTCGGTGCAAGGAATACAAGTTCGATCTCTCAGACTGGACGTAGGGCACCGATTGCCTGAACTAGTATAAATCTTGTGTCTCTTTGCATCACCATCCGGAATCAGGAGCACATAGAACAAATTCACTAGTCAGTTGAGGACCCCTCAGTCTGAAACACCGACAGTTGGCGCACCAGGTAGGGGCCTCTGCGTGTCAGTTTCATCATCCCAGCAGGTTCCGGATGGCAGACCCCGTACGACCATTGTGTCTCGGCACCGTAGTTTGGTTCGAGAGCCTAGAGTTTATGTCTCTAGGGCATGAGTATGACATGGTACTTCTCACACCTCGAGCCCCACCATCCGACGATGAAGTTATGCACCGGCAGCCCATGCGCAGGCGGCGCCCGGGCGGCCGCTCTCGCCATGCTCACCAGGCACGACGCGAGCAAGGCCACCCCGACTCTACACGAACCCAGGGCGGCATGCCACTCCCTGCCGATATCCTACGACCAGCTGTTGGCACAGGGTCCCTGGCTAGGGACCTGTCTGGCCTGAGCTTGGACAAAGGAAAATCACCGGTGACACACGGCGATGCCCAGTCATCAAGCTCTGCTCCACCACTCCTAGAAGAACCGACCCCGGCGAAGCAGAATCTGGCAACGGCACCATCCCCATACCCCTTTGGGTTGAGAAATGCCGCCGCCTCTTACGCCTACTCTTACATTGCCGCTCACGAGGATCCCTCGGAACATCGCCAGCGCTTCGCTCTTGACCTAAGCACCCACGTCGACTCCTCAGATGAGGACGAGGCATGGCCCGGAGTGGATTTATCTGGGCTCCACGACCCTGAGGCTTTGCGCCAGTTCTTGGCCGCAAGCGACTACTGCCTTGGCTACTCCGACTCCGACGACGAAGGCACTTATGACCCCACTTGCGAGTGTTTTCACATCGGGCTCAGGATGCTGAGGGCCGACGAAGAGGATGAGGGGGCCAGTAGCCATTCCCCACTTTGTCTAGGGGTGGGCGCCGCCACGCCCCCACGCAATGTCCTGCCAGCCGCACAAAATGAGAACGTCGCTCTTACAGGACCTCAGTGCCTAGACCTAGAGCAGCTCCACGAG
Source organism: Miscanthus floridulus (assembly GCF_019320115.1). NCBI lineage: Eukaryota > Viridiplantae > Streptophyta > Magnoliopsida > Poales > Poaceae > Miscanthus > Miscanthus floridulus. The sequence continues at coordinate 108,330,964 of NC_089583.1, read as the reverse complement.
CTCCAGGCCAAGGTCGAAAAAGACCAACTCCTTCTACAGCAGCTTCGAGACTCTCTCGAACAAGAATAGCGTGGCTGCGGTGAAAGCGGGGGAGCCCGACGGAGGGCCCGTGATGTGCATCACCGCATCCATGACGACGAAGGGAGTGAGCAACCCCCAGTCTTCAATCACGCCAGCCAGAACTCTTGGGATCTTAAGAGCTGTCGCCAGAAGCCGGACAAGTCTCTCCGAGACTTCATCCGGCGCTTCTCCAAACAGTGCACCGAGTTGCCCAGCATCGACGATTCAGAGATCATCCAAGCTTTCCTCTCCAGCACCACTTGTCGGGACTTGGTCTGAGAGTTAAGTCGGAACATGCCGCACTCTGCTGCCGCGCTTCTCGACATCACCACTAGCTTCGCCTTGGGTGAAGAGGCTGTCGGAGCCATCTTCCCCGACACCAACACCAAGGGTAAGCGGAGGGACGAGGCCCCTAAGGCCTCAGCCTCCCACCTCCCTAAGAGAAAGAAAAAGGGGTGCCTGGGGAAGCAGGAGGTCCTAGAGGCTGATCTGGTCACAGCCGTGGAATGCAAGAACCCCTAAGGCTTCAAAGGCCCTAGGCCCTTCGACGACATGCTCAAGAAACCCTACCCTTACCACCAAAGCCCGGTCAAGCACGCCCTCGAGGATTGCTCCATGCTGTGGCATTACTACGCTAGGCTCGGGCTCCCTGACGACGACGCCAAGCAGAAGGGCACCGGCGACCGGGACGAAGGCAAGGATGATGGGTTCCCCGAGGTACGCAACGCCTTCATGATCTTTGGTGGGCCCTCGGCATGCCTTACGGCGCGGCAGCGCAAGAGGGAACGCCGAGAGGTCTTCTCAGTCAAGGTGGACACCCCCAGTACCTCGATTGGTCTTGAGAGGCGATCACCTTCGATCGAGATGACCACCCTGACCATATTCCGAATCCCAGGTAGTACCCACTGGTCGTCGACCCGATCATCGGCAACACCCGACTCTCCAAGGTGTTGATGGACAGAGGTAGCGGCCTCAACATCCTCTACGCCAACACCCTGGAGCTCTTGGAGATCGACCGGTTGAGGCTCCAAGGCGATGTCGCACCCTTCCACGGCATCGTGCCAGGGAAGCGCATGTGACCCCTCGGGCGCATTGACCTTCTTGTCTGCTTCGGCACCCCCTCCAACTACCGCAAGGAAGTCCTCACCTTCGAGGTAGTCGGGTTCGAGGGAGCCTACCACACCATTCTGGGGCGGCCGTGCTATGCCAAGTTCATGGCAGTGCCCAACTATACCTACCTCAAGCTCAAGATGCCAGGCCCTAGTGGTGTCATCACGATTGAGTCCATGTACGAACATGCATACGACTATGACATCGAATGCATCGAGTACGCCGAGGCTCTTGTAGAGGCCGAGACCCTCATCGCCCACCTCGACCAACTCAGTGGCGAGGTGCCTGACTCCAAGCGTCATGCGGGGGTGTTCGAGCCCGCTAAAACCATCAAACTCGTCCCAGTTGACCCCGCCTACCCCGACGACCGAGCGCTGAGGATCAGCGCCACCCTCGACATCAAATAGGAAGCCGTGCTCGTCGACTTTCTCCATGCAAACGCTGACATATTTGCATGGAGTCCCTCGGACATGCTGGGCATACCAAGGGAGGTCGCCGAGCACGCCCTAGACATCCGGGCTGGATCTAGACCGGTGAGGCAACGCTTGCGCTGCTTCGATGAGAAAAAGCGTAGGGCCATTGGTGAGGAGATACAGAAAGTCTTGGCGGTCGAGTTCATCAAGGAAGTGTCCCACCTAGAGTGGTTGGCTAACCCCGTGTTGGTCAAGAAGAAAAATGGGAAATAGAGGATGTGCATAGACTACACCGGTTTGAACAAAGCCTGTCCAAAGGTCCCCTTCCCATTACCTCGAATCAATCAAATCGTTGATTCCACCACAGGGTGCGAGACCTTATCTTTCCTCGATGCGTATTCTGGTTACCATCAGATCAAGATGAAAGAGTCCGACCAGCTCGCGACTTCTTTCATCACACCATTCGGCATGTACTACTACGTGACGATGCCCTTCAGCCTCAGAAACGCAGGTGCCACGTACCAACGATGCATAACCCAGGTCTTTGGCGACAACATTGGGCGGACCATCGAGGCCTACGTAGACGACATTGTGGTCAAGACCAGAAAGGCCGAGGGTCTCGTCGACGACTTAAGGATAACCTTCAAATGCCTTAGAGAGAAGGGCATCAAGCTCAATCCCGAGAAGTGTGTGTTCGGGGTCCCCCGTGGCATGCTCTTGGGATTCATAGTCTCGGAACGTGGTATTGAAGCCAACCTAGAGAAGGTCTTAGCCATAACTAGCATGGGACCAATCAGAGACCTCAAGGGAGTGCAGAGGGTCATGGGATGCCTTGCGGCCTTGAGCCGCTTCATCTCACGCCTCGGCGAAAAAGGTTTGCCTCTGTACCGACTCTTGAGAAAGTCCGAGCGTTTTTCTTGGACCCCCGAGGCTGAGGAAGCCCTCGACAGACTCAAGAGGCTGCTCACCAATCCTCCTATCCTGATACCCCCGGCCATGGACGAGGCCCTCTTACTCTACATCGCCGCAACGACCCAAGTGGTTAGCGCCGCCGTAGTGGTAGAGAGGCAGGAAGAAGGGCATACTCTACCCACCCAACGACCTATTTATTTCATCAGCGAGGTGCTCTCTGAGACCAAAGCACGCTACCCCCACATCCAGAAGCTAGTCTACGCCGTGGTCCTAGCCCGGTGCAAACTGCGCCACTACTTCGAGTCACACCTAGTGACTGTGGTATCATCCTTCCCCCTGGGCGAGATAGTTCATAACTGGGAGGCCTCGGGCAGGATAGCCAAGTGGGTTGTCGAGCTTATGGGGGAAACCTTGACCTTTGCGCCTTGAAAAGCGATCAAGTCTCAGGTCTTGGCTGATTTCATGGCTGAATGGATAGATACCCAACTACCACCTACTCAAATTCAGACAAAGTGCTGGACCCTATACTTCGACAGATCCCTGATGAAGACCAGGGTAGGCGCGGGCCTGCTCTTCATTTCGCCCCTCAGAGTACACATGCGCTACATGGTTTGGCTCCACTTCACCGCCTCCAACAATGTGGCCGAATACGAGGCCCTCATCAATGGCTTGCAAGTCGCCATCGAGCTTGGGGCACGGCGCCTTAACGTCTGAGGCGACTCGTGGCTCATCATAGATCAAGTGATGAAGGAGTCAAACTGCCTCGACCCCAAAATGGAGGCTTACTGCAAGATGGTACGATGCCTAGAAGACAAGTTCGATGGTCTCAAACTAAATCACGTCGCGTGGAAGTACAACGAGGCCGCCGATGAGCTGGCAAAGATGGCCTCGGCACGAGCCCCGGTCCCCCCGAACGTCTTTGCCAGAGACCTCCACAAACCTTCCATCGGCTACACCTCGACAATAGAGGGGGGCCCACCTGCGGAACCCATGGCAAAGCCCGACGCCCCCTCTGCTGCCGAGACCCCCTCGACTGAGCCCGAGGTCATGGAAGTCAATGCCGAGCCTCCGTAGACTGATCAGGATGCGGATTGGCGAGTCCCGTTCCTCGATTGGCTTGATCAGGGGGAGCTTCCTAACGACAGAACCGAAGCGCGACGGCTCGCGCGCCAAGCCAAGACCTAACCCTCTACAATGACGAATTGTACAGGCGAAGTCCCTTGGTGTCCTCCAACATTGTATCAGTGCCGAGGCGGGCCAAGCCCTACTTTGGGACTTACACGCAGGCGCCTGTGGGCACCATGCGGCGCCTCGGATGCTCGTAGGGAACGCTTTCCGCCAAGGGTTCTACTGGCCGACAGCGGTCGCCGACACTACCAAGCTAGTATGCTCCTGCGAAGGATGCTAGTACTACGCTCGGCAGACACATCTCTCGGCCCTGGCCCTGCAAACCATCCCCATCACATGGCTGTTCGCCGTGTGGGGGCTCGACATGGTTGGGCCTCTACAAAAGGCCCTCGGGGGCTACACCCATCTACTGGTATCAATCGACAAGTTCTGCAAATGGATCGAGGCTCGTCCGATCAATCGAATCAAATTCGAGCAGGCGGTGCTATTCTTCACTGACATTATCCACAGGTTTGGGATCCCCAACACCATCATCACCGACAACGGAACGCAGTTCACCGACAAAAAGTTCCTGACGTTTTGCGACGACCACCACATTCGAGTGGCCTGGTCGGCCGTAGGACACCCAAGGACCAACGGTCAAGTGGAGCGTGCCAACGACATGATCCTACAAGGCCTCATGCCAAGGATTCACAACCGATTGAAAAAGTTTGGCAAGAAATGGCTCGCCGAACTCCCGTCGGTCATTTGGAGCCTAAGGAACACTCCAAGCCGAGCCACGGGATTCACGCCTTTCTTCCTAGTCTATGGGGCCAAGGCCATCCTCCCCACCGACCTAGAATATGGTTCCCCGAGGCTGCAAGCCTATAACGAACAAAGTAACCGCACCACCCGAGAGGACACCCTTGATCAGCTGGAGGAAGCCCGAGATGTTGCGCTACTACACTCGGCCAAGTACCAGTAGAGCCTACGGCGCTATCAGGCCCGACACGTCCGAGGCCGAGACTTGAAGGTAGGCGACCTGGTGTTGAGGCTAGCACAGAGCAACAAGGGTCACCACAAGCTGACCCCGCCATGGGAAGGATCGTACATCATCACCCAAGTACTGAAGCCCGGGACCTACAAGCTGGCCAATGAGAAGGGTGAAATCTTCACCAATGCTTGGAACATAGAATAGCTACATCGCTTTTATCCCTAAATTTCCAAGCATTGTATATGTCGTTTCTCGAAATACAATTAAAAAGCGTTCTTTAGTTGGTCTTATTTTTCGAGAACCCCCCCCCCCAAGCCCATCGTAGGTCTCGGCAGCACAATAAACACGACAAGGGAGACTCGGCTCTGCCTCGGCAGAACCAAGCCTCCCTCAGGGGCTAGATGGGGGAATCCCCCTAGGTCCCACGCACCATTCTTTAGTTGTTTGTCGCAAAAATTCCTATGCCCAAACTCTAGCAGGCTCTGACAAATCAATTGTAAAAACTCCTCGGACCAAGGTCTATTTTCTAAGCAAGAGGCCGGTAGAGTCGCGAGACGGCCCACGCCCCCGGGCTATGGCACTCCCTCACTACCTCTCGCTCAAGGGACGGCTTAGGCCCCAAAGGGGTGTTTTGCAAATGAAATCTGATCAGAAGCAACATAGGGCAAAGGCTCGGAAACATGAGGAAAACAACTAAGAAACACAAATACTTCAGAAATAGAGGCCTCGATGGCCACAAGCATTATGATACAAAATTAACCCCTATTCTATCTTTACATAGCCCCCGGGGCCCAGATTAAGGCTCGGGGCCTTCAGCACCGGCAGATGGTAGGGGAGGAACCACCTCCTCTTCGAAGAGCGTCGCTAGCGCCGTGCTAGGGCCTTCCGCCACCTCCATCAGCTTCGCGACTGCCGTGTTGGCCTCCTCGTCATCATCAGGCAGAACATAGCCATCATTGATGGCCAGGAGGTCGACGCCAAGGTAGTGAGAGGAGATAACGGTCATCGCCCACTTGACACCCATGTGCAGCGCCCCTCGGAGTCGCTCGTGCATCTGGCTACTCAGCGCAATCAAGCGACTCCCAAGGGAGCTGCCTAACTGAACCCCCTCGACCTCCAAGGCCTCGTAGGTGGAAAGGGCGGCACATTTCAACACCTCGTGCTCCTCGATCTCAGTGTTGAGCACTGTCAGCACCGTGCTGGAAGCCTCGGCGGCCCGAGCAAACTCCGCCTCTGACTCTGCACCGCAGAAAATGGAATGAGGTCGAGCTAGAGAAAAAACAACCTAAGTTAGGGATAGAAGCCCACGGAACTCACCCATGGCCTTCTGCTCCTAGAGTTGGGTCTCGGCCTGACAGGCCTTGGCTTTCTCTTTCAACCACTGGGCCTCGACCCGAGAGGCCTCGGCTGCCCTGGAAGCTTCACTCCCCAGCTCTGCATCATACAAGGAAGTTAGGGAGCGAACATAAGAAGAAGGAAACAAAACAAGGGGACTAGAACTCATCCTCGACCGTCCCCCTCAAAACCACAGCCTCAATTTGCGAGGCCTCAACTGCAGCAAGGGCCTCGTTCAGAGCGCCTTTGGTTAGCCGGTGCGCACTATCCTTTGCCCCCAGCTGCTCGGCGAGGGCCTTGCCCAAGGCTGTCGCTTCTTCGGCCTGGGATCTGAAGGCATCCCGATCGCTGACGGCACGGGTAAGCTCCTCCTCCAGCTCCTTGACCCGTGCCGCCAAGGGGGCGAGCTGCGTCTGGGCTGTGGCCGCCTCGACCTTCGCGTTGGCACAGCGAAGGCGGAGGTCCTCCACCTCCACGCTTCGTGTCGATAGAAGCTCATTAGCATCAGCAAGAAGGCCCCTCTGCCGCTAAAGCTGGTCCCAGATTCCCCTCTCCCGCCGGAGAAAGACCGACTTCCTGAGGGACCAGGTCTCGAGCTCCTGAGGAGGCAGAACAAAGGTCGTCGATTGCGACAAAACTGAGAAAAGAACAACGTCACGCGAGAAAGGAAAACACGAACCTGGGCGACTCCGGGCAGTTCATCGGCCACCACGGACAGTGCCGTCCATAGCGACCGCTCCGCCAGCTCGCAGTACTGCTCGAAGGTGCTCCAGCACCCGTCCTCGGCCGCGTCCTCGAGGGCGAACAGAGGCTCCCCATCAAGATCGTCCCGGCTCCGCCACAGTACCCACGGGTGATCCCACCCACGAGGCTCGGGTCGCACCCGCACGAGGGCCGAGCTTCCCTCATCCAAGAGTGGCGCCGGCTGCTCCACGGCATCGGTCTCCTCGGCATCAACCACTCCCCGCGCCCGGGAAGTATCGTCGGAGGAAATCGGATAGACCTTTGTCTCCCGGGCGCTCTCCCGCAGCAACGGTGGGCCCTAAACCAAGGGCACGACCGAGGCCTCCGCCGCCTGCATCCTCGCCTCCTGCACAGACGGCCTCACCACCATCACGACGGCCTTGGTGACCTCGAGGGCTCCGGCCTCTACAATCATGGCCTCGGCGGTCTCGGGGGCTCCGACCTCCACCATCGTGGCCTCGGCAGACGCAGAGACACCGACCGTGGCCACTACGGTCTCGGCGGTCGTGGGCGCCAGGGCCTCCATCGCCTCAGCCTCAGAGGCCCCGGGAGCCTCGACAACAAAGGGTGCGACGGCCCCATCCGACTGTGTAGGGGCTTCCTCAGCAACCCCTCCTTGGGCAGCCGGTCCCTTTGGGTCGACCCTCGCCGACGCCGCGCCGCGTTGGATAACAGCTTGTGCCTCCGCCACCCAGTGGGCGGAGGAGCCGGGGCTCGCCTTAAGCGCCTTAAGGGGTGCCAAGGGGAGGTCGTCCGCAGGCCACTTCCAACTAAAGAAAATTAACCTACAGGGTCAGTGCGAGACCAAAAAAGCGAACGGAAGACACTATGACCCTACCAAAAATACACTTACTTTGAATGGGGCGGCCCCCGCTTCGCCATAGCAAACCTCATCCGCAACGGCGGAGGCGGCGGCAGTGGTGTCGCATCCGTATCCATCGGTGCCGGTCGGTCCTCAGCGGACCCTGGCGCCCCTTCAGTCCTCTACGGGGGCGGTGGCGTCGCCTCCACCGCCACCTGCTCCGCCATGGCCACCGAGCCTACCAGGCCGATGGCGCGTTTGCCTAACGCCCGCGCCTCGGGCACGTCGGCCTTGGCCCCAGAGCGGGCAACCGCCGGCCCTGGGTCCACTTCTCCTCCCCTTCCCGGGGGTGCTGGGCTGCTTGCCGACGCCCCGGGCACCACCTCCACGATGTCAGGAAGGTGGTCTAGGGGACCTCGCCCTTGTCGTTCCTGTCCAAGGCCTCCGTTGACAACAATGTCGACGGGGATTCCTCCAACGGGAGACCATCCTTCCGTTGCTGATGGCGGCGCTTATCCAATTCCTCGCGTGCGAGGATATGCTTCATGTGCTTCGCCGCCTTAGCATCCTTTCGCTTCTTCTGCGCATCGGCGTGTGCGCGATTGATCGCCCACCGCCCCGTGTCCTTAGGAACGGGCGGCGGAGAGGAGCGCACGTCCCTCATCCCCTGATGGAACGATAAACGCGCATAAGGAAACAAGGGATAAGGGGAGATTGAGGAGGCTCAGAGGCTACAACAGCACTCGACTTACCAGCGAAAGGAACCCCCGCGACGGTTGCATCGTGAAGGGGGTCAAGTTGCCGCCCCTCAACTTCGCATCTACCATCTCTCCCACCCGACGGAGAATTTCCTCATCGGAGAGGGCGGAGGAGGACATCCGGGTGCCCTCAATGGGCTCACACGGCTTCATCTCGAATAGCCGCCACCGCCGAGCCATCAGCGGCAGCACCCTCCGGTGGTGGAAGGCGGCCACGACCACAGCTACGGTGAGGCCATGGCCCCGCAGCCTCGCCAGCCCCTCCAGGAGCGGCTCCAGCTTGGGCTGGTCGACCTTCGAGACACCCCACTTCCATTTCTTTGGGCAACTCCCCACAATCCGCCTAGTGTAGGGGGGAAGTCCTCCATCATCGTTGTAGAGGTAAAACCAACTCGTGTACCACCGGCAGTTGGAGGACGTGAGTTGGGCCGGGATGTAGAGGTGCAGGCATTCCTGACGCACTTGGAGAGTGCAGCCTCCGGCCCTCGACGCCTTCCTCTTACCCGATGTGCCCGTCGGCTTGGTAGTATGCCCCGCCCAGAACAGGTGGAGCCACAACTCCCAATGGGGAGCGATCCCTAAATACCCCTCGTAGACGGCAATGAAGATAGCCGCCTGAGCGATGGAGTTGGGATTAAAATTGTGGAGCTCCACGCCGTAGTAGTGCGGGAGCGCCCACATGAACCGGTCCACCGGGACACCGAGGCCACGCTCGTGGAAGGAGACGAAGCTCACAACGTAGCCGTCACGGGGCCTCGGCTCTGGCTCGCCATACGGAGCAATCCACTCCGGCCTACTAGGGTCTGTCATCGGGCGGAGGAGTCCACCGTCGACAAGCGACTGGAGCATCTCCTCGGTGACGTCCGACGGATCCCAAGGGTCTGCCTCGACAACGACGATGTTGCCGGCCATGGGTGCGATGGAGGAATCGGGTGCGGCGGTGAGTTTTTCTCTCTCCCTCCCACACTCTCACTTTTTTCTCGCTTTCTCCCTAGGCTCGCTCTTCTCTCCTCTTCTTCCTAGCACCCGCTGCTCTGGTGATGGCTCGACGAAGGCGGTGCTAATGCAGGCAAGGTAAGACGAGGAGGGGCGAGGCTCCTTGGGTATTTATGCAGGGAGGAGGCGAAACGAATGGGCGATGAAATCGGGGAGGTTTTCCCCCCGTCCGATGCGGTTAACCACGAGCCGATTTCGTTGGCCCACGCGCCCATGTTTCCCGCATTAAATGCGAGGACAGTTATGTCCCGTCCATCATGTCACGCTCGGCCACTACGGCAGTAGGCGTCGTTTCGCCTCCCCATGAGACCGCCTCAAAAGGCGTGCCACCTGTGGCCGAGCCAATAGGGAAAATATTCCCCACGGCCTATTCCTTTCATAGGAAGGAACCAGGCTCTGAGCCTATTACGATCCAGGGGTTCGAAGGCTAGACCCCAGAGGGTTTCGACAGCCGCCCTAGGATAATAGAGTCAGGGGCAACTACGGGCAAGCCTATACGGGGCCGAGGCCCAAGCAAGCGAAACGCTTGGGACGCCCAAAGTCGTGTCCAAGACCGGCAGGAAAGTATCCGAATGGGATCCCACCATAGGGAGGCACCGAGCCACCGAGGCCCAACGAACGGCCTCGGCACCCACTAGAGAAATCCTCTGGTACTCTTGGAGTGTGTCTCTGGACCGCTAGCCGTCCCCTAACGAACGGAGTTTGGGCCTCCACTCGGACTACCGGATAACAGCTCACCGGAAGTGCCACCGCTCGTGCCCATCGAGGGTAGCGAGGCACATTCCACCCCTCCTTCCAAGCGAAAAGGAAGCACGAGGGTCGCATAAAAAAGACAGGGGAACCCTCGATGGCCTTCTTAGAGGCTAGGGGGCTCCTCCTGTAAATATGCCGAGACCCCACGACCTGGGCTCGCGCCCAAAGGGGCCTCGGCAAACAAACCCTCACGCGCAAGGGGCGTATAAAAAGCTAGGGGAACTCCCGACGGCCCTCTCACGTAGAGGCTAGGGGCTCTTCCTGCAACCTTGCCGAGACCAGAATGGGCTCGGTAGAATAACCCTCCGTCCAAACAAAAAGGACATGTGAAGATCAGATGAAAGGGCCAGGACACCCAAGACGAAGACAAACGGTCCAAAACCGCGCTAGAGGTTTTGCTACAAACACGATAAAGGGCACCGAGCTCGTTATGGTCCAGGGGTTCGAAGGCTGGGCCTCCAAGAGGTTTTGACAGCCACCCCAGGGCAACAGAGTCAGGGACGACATCAGGGCAAGCCTACGAATGGCCCAGACCCAAGCGAACGGTCACTCGGGGCGTCCTAAGTCGTGTCCGAGACCGGTGGGGAAGTATCCGAATGGGATCCCACCGTAGGGAGGCGCCGAGCCACCGAGGCCCATGAACGGCCTTGGCACCCACTAGAGAACCCCCCTGGTACTCTTGGAGTGCGTCTCTGGACCGCTAGCCATCCCCTAGCGAACGGAGTTCGGGCCTCCACTCGGACTACCCGCTAACAGCTCACCGGAAGTGTCCACGCTCATGCCCATCGAGGGTAGCCTGACACATTCCACCCCTCCTTCCGAGCGAAAGGAAGCGTGAGGATCATACCCAAAGTCAGGGGACCCCTGACAAACCTCTCGCTCTATGCGGAGGCTAGAGGGCTTTTCCTGCAGCCTCGCCGAGACCCCCGTAACCCAAACTTGCGCTTGGGGGCTCGGCAAATGCAATAAGAACTACTCGTTCAGACGCACAGATGAAGAAAGCCCCTGGAGGAGTAACTCCACTCCTCTAGGGGCTCGGGGGCTACACCCGGTGGGTGCGCTCGCGCGCACCCACCGGAACCTCAAAAAACAAACCCTAATTCCTACGGGGCAGGTATAAAATAAGCCTCGGCAAACCATCAGGGGGAGTGCACGCACTCCCTCCGAGGCTCGGGGGCTACTGTCGGGTATCTTAGAACGGGGTACCCCAAGCAAACATCAAAAGGGTCGCTAGAGTCCCATCTAATAAATAAAAACTAGAAGGCAAGTCGTGGGCCCCTCACCCGCCACGACCAAGCCCACTGGGTCCTCCTCCTCCTCGCCTCGAGCCTCGAGCAGGAGGTCTCAGCATCCTGACGCAAACCCCGCTTCGCCCGAGGCTCTCTGGAGAAAGCCTCGGCAGGGAACGCCATCTCCGCCTCGCCCGAGGCTCTCCACAGAAGGCCTCGGCAGGAGGTGCATTCTCCGTATCGCGTGAGGCCTCTTGCGCGAGGCCTTGGCAAGGAGCCTGATCTCCGTCTCGCGTAAGGCCTCATTCTCCATACCGCTCGAGGCTGGCTCATCCGCAGCCCGTCGCCCCCCGCCTCGGTCGACCCCCCTGACAACACGTCACGTCTTATTAATACTTTCAACCACTCCCGCAATCTCAGCCGGACAGTGGCTCAACGCCATAGAATGGGCGACGAGACCCAAGGTCGCATCAGCGCCATACCGGCCGGGACAGGGCACGACGGGGATTACTAGCCACTGTGTCCTAACACTGTGTCCACGATCAGCGCCATACCGGCTGGGACAGGGTACGACGGGGATTACCGGCCACTGTGTCCTAACGCTGTACCCACGATCAGCCGCCCGCACAAGGCCTCGGCACTGTACACCAGGGCCTCGGTGATCTTGGGGTTCGTGCCTGCTGAGACCCCCCCCCACCGCAGTGCAAGCCTCAGCACCGACCAAGTCTCGGCCTCGCGCATAGTCTGTCCACAGTGGCTTGCACGTTCGCCGCCACGTCCGCTCCGAGGCATTCCTGGGGCTCCCACGACGCACAGGATCTGATGGGACAACCATGCCGCCCCAGTACTCCAAGGACGGACCACTCCTACGACCACGCCGCCACAGGAACAGGCCACAGGGCTCGGACGTGCCACTCCTATTGGCACGACGCCGCATAGTAATACATGTAATGTCCTTGTCCTCCCTTCAACTATAAAAGAAGAGGACTTGGGCCACTTAGGGGGGGAGAACACTGGGGAACACACACACACACATTCCAGCCGCTTGAGAGCAACGTCTCAGACGGCCCACACGACACCCTGCTGAGACCTGGGACTAGTTCCTTCTCTCCCTCAGCTTGTAACCCCCTACTACGAGCACTTCGGTGCAAGGAATACAAGTTCGATCTCTCAGACTGGACGTAGGGCACCGATTGCCCGAACCAGTATAAATCTTGTGTCTCTTTGCATCACCATCCGAAATTGGGAGCACGCAGAACAAATTCACTAGTCGGTTGAGGACCCCCCGGTCCGAAACACCGACAAATCAGGAAGAAAGAGTACCTCCAAAAAGCCAGCAGAAACAGATCTAGCTAGGAGCGTTCTGAGGGCACCAGAAAATCCTAACAAATGCCGCAGAGAACAAATGTAAGCAGAAGAAAAGGAATTTGGCTTTCAATCAAAGAGAATAAAGGTGAAGCAAATCTATCAACAACAGACGGACCTGAGGCGCTCGGCTGGAGAAAGGAAAGATCCGCCACAGTGCTCCACATCACCGGAGTATGAAGGCGGCCGGGAGGAAGCAAAGAATATATATATATATATACACACACACACACACATGACCCTGTAGCTGACTACAAAATAACTTATTATGTAGCCACTTTGAGTTACGATAATTACTATGTTAATTTACGATATTATAGTAACTCCTTACTAAGTGGTTTACTATAACGTTATGGTAAATATCCCCATGTGTTATAGAAGGAGAGTATATTCAGTAACCAGCTACAAAATAAGTTATTCTGTAGCCACCTCCATTTACGATAATTTTATATACTAATTTACGATAATGTCAATACATATTTACGATAGTTGGGTTACTATAACACATGGGGATATTTACCATAACATTATAGTAAACCACTTAGTAAGGAGTTACTATAATCTCGTAAATTAACATAGTAATTATCGTAACTCAAAGTGGCTACAGAATAAGTTATTTTATAACCAGCTGCAGGGTAGTAGTTCTCTCTCTCTCTCTCTCTCTCTATATATATATATATATATATATATATATATATATATATATATATATATATATATATATATATATATATATATCTCGCTTTAGGTGAGCCTGGGCGCATTGGTTAAAGATTGGAGGCTTAATGGGCTGCAGTTTTTCAAAGGAAAAAATCTCTCATATGTCTCTATTGCCATACTACGAATAGAGATATTTACCTCTATGGCCTAAAAAAATGCATCTTCCGTCCTATTTTTTTTAACTTACCTATATATGACCTGAAAACGAAAATCTCTTCCTTATGGCCTTCCGTCCAATTGAGGCTATTGACGATGTTAAGTGCAGGGTAAAACAATCATTTTACCCATGATGAAAAAAAAAATAAAGTGCAGAGTTTAGCTTGTTTGTTTTATATATTTAGAGTAGTATTGCACAAATAGGGTCACACGCTATAGTACATAAATTGTAGTTTCAGGGCATGTACCCGATTAATATGATGTTGAAACTTTGTATTATTTTTTTGAGCATCCTAATGATCTCAAATGAAAAAACGTGAAACTATAAAGTTGTAGGTCCATTTAACATCATATAAGAAAGATATGATTTTTCAAGGCGATAAGTGCTTATACAGATTAATATATTGCTAAAACTTTTTTTAATTTTTTTGAGCACTATAAACTTGTAGATTTCGTCGAAAGCTATAATTTTCATATAAAAATCATTTTCATCCAAGATCGTATGAAAAGATATAATTTTTCTGTTGAAACTTTATTCTTTTCGCCACCATTTTACCCCACACTTAACACCTTCAGTGGCCTGAATTGGATGAAAGGTCATAAAAGGAAGATATTTTCGTTTTTTTTTGCCATACAGTTAAGTTAAAAAAAATAAGGTTATAAAAGACAGACGCGTTTTTTAAGGCGATATAGGTAAATATCTCCTACGTATATTATATATGAGCTGAGAGACCCGAAGATGCGGGATCGGCGACTCCGCCGGTGACGCTGCGGCAGTGGAGGGTTCTGACGTCAAATCTCCAATGCAACCTTCTATATCTCTCTCTCGCTTGGGCTGATCAAGGGATTGCCTGTGTGCAATTGCCCGGCCTTGGTGGGATGGGACCTAGGGTTTGAGACTTGAGGAAGCTAATCTTGACGGCGATGGCGAAACTTTTAGGTACGAAGTTGAAGGATAAGAAGAAAAAGGTGAAGATAGCCGCCCTATTTTTCAGCACTACTTCATCGGTACTTTTCAGCGAACGAATAGTGTTTTTCTCTCATAACAAATCAATATAAGCATCAGCAGCAGCCAAATTTCAGCGAAGCAAATAGGGCTTCCGGCAGACTCTGGGGACGGAGCCCGTCTAGCGCAATGAGTTGCTTAAGCTGGAACTGTCGCGGGCTTCGCAACGCCGCGATAGTGAAAGAACATGAAGGTACACAGGAAAGGAGGGAGCCCGTCCGGCACAATGAGTTGCTTAAGTTGGATGTCTGAAACCTTGTCGACCTTGGTTTTGAAGGGCGCAGATGGACGTTTGAAAAGAAAGTGGCCGGGGGCTCTTTCTGTCGCGGCAGGCTCGATAGGGCACTGGCTTGCGTAGAGTGGAGCACCAATTTTCCAACCGCTGTGGTCAGGCACCAAGAGTCAGCGGCCTCAGCTCATGGCCCCCATCGAATTACGATGGGAAAGCAGGCCGCTTAACGCATGAGGAAGACGTCGCAAGCAATTTTGTTATGAGTTAACGTAGGAGAGACACGAGGAGTTCAGGGGTATGCTAGCCTAGGCCTAGGGTGACCAGCCACGGGTGACGACCCTGGACGAGCTGCAGAAGAAGCTTGAGGCTTTGTCAGTGAGCCTAAGTGGCTGGGAGCGGCAATCCTTTGGCAGTGCAACCGTGAATTGAAGGGTCTTACGGCGCGACTGGATCAGCTGTGATCGGACCCGGCAAGAACAATCCCGTCCCCGGGCGGTCTAAATGAGAAGCCTATAACATAATTGGGCCCTCAAATGGGCTTAGTCTGTAATTAATTAGGCCCACATATACATTTGGCTCATTAATAGTCATCACACTTCATGGTCCTTACCTGTATTTAGTGACTTTTTTAGCATAGATTATGACAAAAAAAATATATCATAAATTTAGGAAGCACTAAGGATGGTCAAAAAATCATGCATGACCTATGATCAACGGGTTTTCATCATACAAATATCATAAACTGTGATACTGTGATGAAATTTCCAAGATTTGTGATGTAAATTGGTCATCATGGACCCATAAATTTCTTGTAGTGAGACTAATCTCAATAGAACTACATGTGGACCCACATATAAGCATTTGTGTTCACACCTTAAAATTTTGTTAGTTAACAATGACACAAATTTGTTGAAAATGACTCTATAGTGAATATGGCAGCCTACCCCTTTATGTATGTTAGTGTAACTAGATCTAGCGTGGGTTTCACTAAAAATTCGGGGACCTAGACTTAGAACATCACATCATTTATACCTTAAAGTTTTAGTGAGATTGACTAAGATTTATTAAAAATGACCCCACCCCCATATATATTAGAAAAATGATGGGAGGAAACTGACGGCGGGCCCCACATCCAAAGTCCAAGGACATCGAAATAGACCCTAAAAATTGAGTTGTTCTTCGATTGAGTTTGAATGACATGGCGATGACTATGCAATCCAAATCCAAATGAATCAAATCTAAGTTTACCCAAATCACTATTGTTTGATTGGTATTTGAACGATCCACATCTACTCCTACGCCTTTTGACACGCATGAATCAAATAAGTTCACTTGAGATTTGTTCCCACAATAAGATTGGCTACAGTGCACAAGAGCAGATCGATGATATCAAAGGCGTTCGTTCAGCCTTTCTTGTGCAGAGATCCGCTTAACAAAAAATAATCAGTCTAGCATTCGCATCCCGTGCCATGCCGGCGTCGCCGTCGCCTCCTTCTCCGGCGGCGGCGGCGTCGATTGCGCACCACATCGCTCGACGCACACGCATGAACGGCCGCCGCCCACGGCATTAGGCTCCGGGGAGCAGTAGCCATCGACGTAGTTTTGTCCAGCCTTTTGCTTGCAGATGGGCACGCAACTCGCGTCAGACGTGCAGGTGACACCCGTGCTCGAATCGCAGAGTGCTGATCCGCCTGCAACCAGAAGATTTTATTTGTTCATTTGGAGATTCAGAGAGCATTGGAGAGCTATGATATGATTTGCAGAGAGTTTGCGTTGAGCTGCGAAATATTCTCCTGCCAAAACTCACCTAATGAGGAAGTTTCTTCACCATTTGACGCGATGAGCAAGGCCACGGTGAAGCCAATGACCACTGCAAGTTTCTTGTAGAACGACGCCATGGCTGTATCCTGTATGTATGTGGAGTGCAAGGTATAAACCAAGACAGCTGATGTGTTTAGTATTTATTATAGAGAGGCTGCTGGCCGGCTAGCTAGAGGTGGGCCTTGAGTTTATTATTTGTCCTATAAAGACATGCAAGATCACTTTTATTTTGGTAGCTAATAATTGTTAAATTTTGGTAACTAATAATTTGAGTAATGATTTGCCCCTGTAAATATATACGTACGGTGTAAAATCATTGTAGCAGCAATCTATGCCCCTTTAAATATGGTGCAAAAATCATGGCAACAGCAATCTGCGAGTCCTTTAAATAAGGCGTAACAGGTAGCGTGCCCGTGTGTTGCTACGGAATAGTTAAACTTTTGTAAAAAAAAAACACTACGCACGATAAGATAATAATACTATAAAATTAAATACCGACGTTAAAGTGATATTTAATTCAAAAAGCAAAGTTCATGAACATAGTCACGGAGAGCGACTACGCGGCCCGGGCGACCATGGAGTGTGATGACTATTAGTGTGCAATTTCTATGATTTGCAGTTATATCATTACGCCATTGAGCCTTGCTTTGTGCAGACTTGTGAAGAATTGCCATGATTTCAGCATGTTTCATTTGTTCGTTCCAGGGGCATGTGATGCGCCCAGCTAAATGTAATAATTACTCCCTAGAAATACTTACCATGAATTTTAGATAAATTTGTTGAATTGTTTTCTGAAATCTACAAACGGTAGGTTAGTATGGTATTTAGAGCTGCATCATGTTCATCCGCTTATATGATTTGTGAAGCTTGAGTGACAAGAAAGATTATGTGCGGAGAAGAACAAAGCAACTGAAGCTGAAATAGATAGAGATATGTCTATAATGTGGTGTGGTGTAACTTGTGAGTGAAAGAGATTAAGAAACTAAGGTGTCTTGTCTTGATGGCAGTTTGTTTTCTTGTGTCTATACGTGATGATACTGGACTGGTTTCTTTGGTAGCATTACTTGTACATGGTGCCGTGGTAAACTAGTTACTTTTGTAGCATAGATTACCTGACTTGCTTATGCGAAAGTTACTAGTCCCCTCTACCCAATTCAATGCAAATGCAGAATTTAGCAAGTGTGGGTAGCGGGTAGCACTATTAGCTTCTGATGCTTTTTTTTCATGGATGATTTCCTTTTGTGAATCTGCATTCTGGACTCAAACCAGAACATATGGAGTTAGCCTTTAGCGCCCAACATCAAATTCGGTACTCTTGCCACTACTCCTTTGGTGATTTTTGTTGAGATCTCTGTTTGCTTTTTGATTTGATCCTTGGAGAAGGGAGTAGGTTACGCAGATACGTAAACCCTTGTTGCAGAAAGGACAAAAGGTGGAAAAGGACCAAAAGATTCAGATTTGAGTTTTTCTGGTGTGTTGATTCTGCAGATGAAATGTGATTTATACAGTTCAACTATACTCAGAGGTGCTTTATTCTCGTTAGATGTACGTCTGAAAGTGCAAAGCAGTTCTCAGCCACAAGTAGGATGCCACCCCTAGTTTGGGCGGCCGGCAAAACATCATAGATGCTCACAAAGTGTTGGCCTAAGGTGCGTCTAACTACACCATCATCAACCACCTGAAGTTTTGTCTCTTGCAGGCAAACAATAGTGGAGGCAGTGTCGCGAACAAGTTCACTAACCGAGTCGCGCCGTGCACCATCGTTGAGTCCCTGCACATTCCAGTTTAATATTCGGCAGTTACGTTGAGCCATAAAAATTGGATTTAAACCCAGGTGAACGCAGAGCAGCAGCAAGGCTTCAGGCAAGGTCTTCCAGACCACCAAGAGCAGTGAATGCCTTAACCACATCGGGGGTTAGTGGCCCCCTGAACATGGAGAAGTAGCGCAGCATATGATCGTCCGAATGTTGTTCGTCATCCTGCAGGATCCCCAGGTGCTTCATGAGGACATGGCGAGCCTTGGTCTGTGCGTCGCCTTTGGGCCAGGATAGCGCCGCAATCCGCGCGCTCTTTGGCCTGGTAGGTGGCACCTGCTTCTTGCCTCTGGTTGCTGGGACGAGCCGGGCCATGCAGTCCTGCAGCAGTGGCTGTGCAGGGGGCTGCATCAGGGAGGCGACGAAGTCGACGGTGTTGGGCTCCACAGGCGGCTGTGGGGGAGTTGGAGGCTCGGCGTGATCATCTACTGGGTGCGCTGGGGCCTCCCTGGTTCGTCTGCGATAGACACAGCCAGGGCAGAAACGTAGGCAGGTTCCATTGGGAACATGGGGCGCGCTGGTCATGTCAGATGCTTGCCTCCCATTAGGCGCACCAGTGTGCATCTGCTGTAGTAGAACAGGGGTAGTCGGTGTTGTGTGAGTCTCCATGCTCTCGGTGGCTTGCATTTGTTGGTGTAGCACGGTGAGGGGCCAGAGGCTGTTGTAGTTCCCTAGGAGACATATGAGGGGTAAGTTCAGACACCGCATTGTCACTGACACTTCCATGGCATGGAGAGGCAGGCTGGTGCAGCGATCTGTTGTCGTCGCTGCAGTCGTCAGTTGGCCCCGGCGAGCGCGCGTTCGACGGGGCTAAGGTGTTGCCCGCAGAGTTTTTTTTAGAGGCGCGTCCTGATGGTTGTTTATGATCCCGGCCTCCTGTCCATGCAGGCCCTGTTTGCCATCATCAGAGTTGTTGGAGAGTCCCTCGTCCAGGGCCTTCAGCTCGATGGTGTGCGGGAGAGGGGGCGACAGCTGACCCGCGGCTGCAGCAGCCAAGGGATCCTCCTGGGGCGCCGCAGCGGGGGCCTCGTGGCAGCGGCCGCCGCCGTTCGCGGAGCTCCTGTCATGTCGCCGGCCATGACGCGACTCCGAGCGCTCTCGCTCCCGCTCCTTCCCCGAAGGTCGGGAAAAATTAGAACCCCGGTTGCCACAGAGGGAGTGAGTAGTCTTTTCTAAATTTAATCGCGCCGGCTAACCAAAATAAATATGAAATTAAAATAATCGGTCTAGTCAAGATTACATCCCTCTATCGAAGTTCACAAATACCTTATAAAAATCCTAATTAAACAATTAAGGTGCTGGGTAGTTAGAGCTCACCTAACCAATTCTAAAAGTAAGGTCACACAAATCTATGCCATTAGTACTTTAAGCAACGAGGGAGCTTCTACACATGCTAGTAAGCAAAAACACAAAGCCACCTAAGCTCACTAGCAATGCTCAATAACAAGGCTACACAAGCCAATTTATAGAGCACAAATTACTTAGCTACACAAACTAAGCAATGTGACTAACAAGTTTACTTAAACCAAATTAGCCACGTAAGAAAGCTACTTCTATGCTACACAAGCAAAAAGGTAACTAGTGAGCTACACAAGCTAACTAATTATAAGAGCAACTACAAGCACAATGTATATGAAAGTAATTACAAACTTGTGTAAAGGAATTGCAAACCAACGGGAAGAACAATGTTGACACGGTGATTTTCTCCCGAGATTCATGTGCTTGCCAACACGCTACGTCCCCGTTATGTTGACCGCTCACTTGGTGGTTCGACGGCTAATTGGTATCACCCGCCAAGCCCGTACGTCGGGCACCACAAGAACCTATCCTGAAAGTGAGGGTACCTTAATGACACGCTCAACTAGAGTTGCTCTTCACGGCTCCCGTGGGACGAGCACAATGCTCCTCACAAAAGCTCTTCTTCGGAACACCGCACAAACTTCTTGCGGGCTTCGACGGAGACCACCACCAAGCCGTCTAGGAGGTGGCAACCTCCAAGAGTAACAAGCACCACCAGCTTGCAACTCAATCACCTAGTGCCACTCAATGCAACCTCATGATGCAATCGCACTAGAATCGCTCTCTCACACAATCAAATGATCACTATCAAGCATATGTGAGATGGAGGGCTTCTAAGCACTCTCAAGCATGGACACAAAGTCCCCCAAAGTGCTCAACCCCAGCCATGGCCGAAACCACCTTCTATTTATAGCCCCCACGAAAATAGACCTATTGTACCCTTTTATTGGGCACAGCTCGGGGCGATCGGACGCTCCGGTCAGATCGACTGGATGCACCCTGCCAGCGTCCGGTTAACGGATGCATGCCACGTGTCGCCTCCGTTCAACCTCAATCGCTTGATCTCAATGGTGAAGTGATGACCGGACGTAGCATAGTGCCAAGACCGGATGCACTACAATGTAGGACCAGACACAGGACCCTAGCGTCTGGTCACTTCCAGTAAGGGTCCAGTCGTGACCGGATGCGTCTAGTTGGTCATGATCGGATGTAGAATCAGCGTCCAGTCCTTTCTTCTTTTCTCTGTGCTGCCACGTCAGCGGGACCAGACACACCCATCATGCGTCTGGTCACTAAGTGACCCAGCGTCTGGTCGAAGACCGATGCCAGCGTCTTCACTGCTTCCACTGACCGGACGCTCAGGTCTAGTTGAGGCCAGCGTCCGGTGCACTCTGTGAAACCCTGTCTTTTCTATACAGGGCACCGGTGGCACTATCAGACTGTTCGCACGTGAAGTTTTGAACCCTTGCTCCCAAGTGCTAAACACAATGTGTATCACCTTTCATCTCTGTTTCTTCACTTAGTTGATCTACATCAACTCCAACTTCTTCTCCTTTGCAAATGTGCCAACACCACCAAATGTACACCACCATGTGTATGTGTGTTAGCTTTTCACAAACATTTTTCCAAAGGATTAGCCACTCAACTTGCCACGCCACTCAATCCTAGCGATGATGTAAAGTTAGATCACTCGAGTGGCACTAGATGACCGATATGCAAACAAGTTTGCCCCTCTTGATAGTACGACCATCTATCATAAACCCAGTTATCAACTTCTCTACACACCTATGACCGATGAAATGAAATGCCCTAGGTTATACCTTTGCCTTGCGCATTCCATTTCATCTCCTTCGATGTCGATGCAACACATGCACCAACATGATTAACAATGATATGATCCACTTCATATCATCACATGATTATATTGGTTCATCGATCTTGACTTCACTTGCTTTTCACCATTTCCTTCGTCCATCGATGCCAAGTCTTGCTCAAGCTTCACCGCCACACGGTCCATCGCTCCAAAGTCTCTGACTTGCCCTTCATGCTTACAACCAGTCCATCAAGCCAAGTCTTGTCTTGATCTTCTCCACCTTGATCACATGACTCAATGTCATGTCTCATGTGCAATAAGCTCCTTCATCATCATATGTGTGAGCTTTGCAACATCTCTGAGCCATTTTCACCTCCATGGCATATGTTTCTCACACACATGTACCTATGGACTAATCACCTATGTATCTCACATAAACATAATTAGTCCATCTAGGTTGTCACTCAATTACCAAAACCACATAAGGACCTTTCACACGGCATCCATGGCCGTCGTCGTTGTCATTCCTGCGCCATGTGCCGGTGGCGTCTGCTGGAGGAGGATCCCGCCTGACGCATGGGGTGCGCTCACCGTCGAAAAGTCCATAACGGCAGGTGTGCTTTTTTGTAGGTGTTCTGTTGTGCTCATCCGGTGGTGCCTCCACCAAGTCCAGGTGAACAATGACCCTGAAGGTGAGGCCACGATGTCCCCTTGGAGGAACAACGCCATTATGAACCCGAACAGTATTACCTATTATGGCCAGCTAGGTGAGCTTAGGTATGTCTGCTGGGTCGTACGTCCAAGCCCATAGGCACGGGGCCTTCATGTCGTCGCACCGTAGGGACTTTGGCTCGACGTAGTCAAAGTCGTAGGCCCTAGCTACCGCCTGCTTGGCGATGTTGTCATTCTAGGCGTAGGCAAGGATGGTTTCCAAGCAGAGGCGGACGTGGTGGCAGAGGTCACAGTGGTCATCATGGGCTAGCGCGCGCCACGACTTGATGCAGACGTCGAGGCTGCTAAAGCCTTCTTAGAGCCACAGCCATGTCCCTGTGATGTGGGTATGTGAAGCTGATGAGGAAGTCCTCTGGGCGATGCCACACCACTGTGATGTCATCCTCGAGCACCCCAAGGCAGGAGCAGATGCCACACTTGATGACCTCTAGCCGGATGTCATCCTGATCCTAGGAGAGGCATGCCACCACCGTGCACTCTAATAGTCGTGCGAGTTCCTTCTCCATCGCGGTTGTCATGGCTGTGACTACCATCGTCTCTATCGGGCATAGTGTCGGGTCTCCCATCCCTGCCATTGTTGGGCGAGCAAGTGGGGGGAAGTTGAGGATGTCTATCGCTGGTGGTGGAGGCAGCTTGTGAGCTGAAGCAGTGGGCGTAGTATGGTGAAGCTCCTCCTTGCCTCGGCACTCTCGGGCTTTATGGCCGAGGTGACCACACCGAAAGCAACAGACAGGCTCCCTACAGGTTGCAACAAAATGCCCTTTGGCCAAGCAACGGAGGCATCTGTCTCTGAGTTCTGTAGGGATTGAAGCAGGGCGAGTCCCGGTGGCGCTGGTGGTTGGGCGCTTTGAGGACACCAGCACCTTGTACTCTGGGCAGCGCCACCAGTGACTTGGTAGGACCTTGGCCCAACCATCTTCATTTGCAGCAGCTGGCAACATAGACAGGTCGGAGTAATTCCTTCTAGTAGTAGTGGCCTTGACTTCTTGCGCGTGGCCGGTGTCTTGGGAGGGGGCGCAAGGATTTCTTCCAGTTGTAGATGATTCTAGATGCACTGTCTCTCCTCTAGCTCCAAATCCTAATCCCATGGCCTCCCTCTCCACTCTCCAACCGCCTCCTCTGCCACCCCACTGTAGACCCTAGGCACCATTGGAACAACAACTCGACTCCCTCTCCACTCTCTAGTCGCACCCTAGCCGGAGCCAGATCCCCTTTGATTTGTCGACAACAGGTCGATCAGCTAACGGCGGAAGGACCACCTCGACGACGATACAATCTAGATCTGGATCCCCTACCTAGCTTGGCACCTATCACAACCGACTGGATTTGATCCCTAGCCGGAGCTAGATTTGGTACCCCTTCATCAACACCGGCCGCACTAGCTCTACGACCGTGATGACAGGACGGTGATGCCAATGACAAAGCAAAGTCGGGGAACACGGAGGAAGAGGTACCCAAATTCCTTTTATGATGTGTGCTCTACTATAGTGGCTGAACTAAGATGTAGATAGCAATGGGGTTACATATTTCCTATAGTTGAGTGTAGCTGACATGTGCTTTATTGGATTAATGACTTCCGTATAAGCTGTAGTTACTAGTTAGGCACTTATTTGCATACTCTTGCTCTATTGTGTTGACATTCCATAGAAGCTTTAGTTAATAAATACATTTGCAATCTAGATGAACAGCCACTAACTACTTATGAACGAGCATGGGATAGAAAGATGAAAGAACTTGTAATATATGTGGGCCCAAAACATATCTCCAAAGGCAAAAAAAGTCAAGCACAAAGGATAGACACAGTGAAGAATTGGAATATATCCTTGAACCAGGCGAGGTAGTTGAGGGATTCGATGATACAGATGAAATAGAATCAGATTTAGAAGATCAGCCAATGCCCCTATCAATTGAGGTGCTTGTTCTATCATGTATTTAGTTCAGAGGGGGAGGGGGGTATAGGTAGCCATGTAATGCTTTACTATTGGATAGCAATGGAATTTGTACATGCTTGCTGCTTAAGTTTGTATCTCCAATTTTAGTGTCTGGATTGAAGAAGCCATAGAGGAGGCTCTACCAGCAGGACAAAAGGCAGCGCTGCCACGAGTCCTAGCGAAGGCCCTCCAAGCGAGTGAGGTCAACACCACCAGAACTGGCTACTCATAGAGTTTGTACTCGGAGGTCTTCCGCTGGCAAAAGGGTGGAGGTAGCAGCAGTAGGTGAACATAATTCTCCATCACGACCGACACCCGGACTCAGGGATCAATTCCAAGTTCGTGAATTGACTAGAGACATTGGTTAGGATGGCACCCTACCTAGCCCTAAGAGAGACTCCTCATAGCCAGATGATGATAGCCCTACCAAAGAGGAGCCCTCTCAGCAAACTCCCGTCTCCCCCACCTACAGAACGATGAAATTTGCCAAGGTTGGTATTACCTTATAAATGTCTATCAATCAATTTGCACTAGCTATTTGATATCCATGTAACTTTTCTAACAATCTAAATATATGAAAACTATGTAGTACCATTGTCAGGAAGAGCGAGGAAGTTGAGGCCTCAAACTCATGGAATTATGCTTGACAAAATAAGCAAATCACTAGGAGGATTGAGGATGCACAACCTAACCATAGCCAAAGTTGGGCAGAAGTTGTGGCCACACCTCCTTTCTAGCATGCTAAGTATTAGCAATTCCCTAGCTTCAAGAATGTAGATATTGAAGACCACATAGTTGTTGTTCAGCAAAATATCACATTTTGAAAATTCAGAGAAGTAGGCCCTTACCCATGTGTTAGGAGGCATCTTCTCTAGCCATTTGTAGGCATCCTCATTCAAAGCTCTCATCTTCTCCATATTTCTGGTCCACTATTGAACTGAAGAAGACCTTTCACATGCCCACAACTATTTTTCAAGATTCCTTCTTTATACTTCTCACTGAGACAACATGAAAGGCTGGATTTTGCATATTGTCGGTGTTTCGAGTTACCACCGACGAGTAAATTTCTAGTATTGAGTGTCTGGCTCGGATGGTGTTCTTAGAGGACATGAGATTTATACTGGTTCGGGCAGAATGTCCCTATGTCTAGTTCATCACTGCTGCTTGTGTTACTAGCACTGAAAGTTTGTAGTAGGGGTTACAAACGGGCAAGAGAGGGACATGTTCCCAAGTCTCTGGTGGAAGGAGTGAATGGGTGCTTAGAGCTCAGTCACTGCTCAGCCATGTGCTTATGTGTATCTGGATTGGATCTCGATGGGTTGATCGGGTCTATCTGGCTTGAATCGGATTCTCTTCATGGGACACCCTGCTTTCTCTTTTATAGGCCAAGGGAAAGCACGTGCTACAGCGGAGGAAAAGAGAAGAATGAGAGATAGAAGAAGGCCATCAGGATCGTTGGATCCTTCTTCTCCTTCATGTGGGTCCTGTTGATCCTATAGATGTTAATAGGGACAGCTTCATGTCATGGCCCTGTCTATCACTGGCGCCATACGTAGGCATCGTCTCCCGGTCATGCCATTCCATCCCATCTCGACAGATGTCGTGGTGAACTGACATGCCTATCATCGTCTGTACGAGGGTTAGGCAGAATAGCACTGACACACTCGATGATGTTCTTGATGTCACCCTTAGGTATGGCCTGTCATGGCCATGGGTTACATCAAGGCATGACAGTCTCTTCCCTAACGTTAGAGTTTTGACCCAGGCCCATACACCTAGACCTTGAGTGGTTGGCGGTGGTATGGAACCCCGTCGGACAAGACAGAGCCCGCACCCGAGGGGTCAAGCGAGGCAGAGCGCAAACCCAAGGGTCAGCAGAGGCAGAGCCCACGATGTTGAGGTCGGGTGAGGTGAAGCCCTTTCCTAGAGGTCGGGCGAGGCAGAGCCCATGGCCTTGAGGTCGGGTGAGGCGGAGCCCATGACCTCGGGGTCGGGTGAGGCGGAGCCCTCCCCAGAGGTCCGACGAGGTGGAGCCCATGCACCTAGGGGTCGGTTGGAGCTACAGTCGCGCTCTTGACTGCTCGGATGAATCAATGTTGATGACCATTAGCTCCTCCTCTTCGGGTACCCTAGTATTGATCCCCGATAGTAGCTCCCGAGCCTATGAAGGAGTAGAAAACTCCTTCGGAGGCTTTTTCGAATGGGAGAACTCTAAGGGCCTTGGCCTTTCTTTGTCGCCCATGCCATGTCCTAGGGATGGCGATTCTCTTTCATCGTGATCGGACCCCTTAGGGGTACAGCCATGAGGTTTGGTGGGTCAGAAAAGGTCTTTCCTGATTTTGACCCCTACGGGGGTCTATCGTTCTACGACCGTGCATTCGATCTCCTTGCGAGTCCAACTTTCCTTGAGCCCTCACCCATAGTAGGGGTAAGGTCTAGGGTCGGCTCGTCTTTATGATTGTTTTCCCTCAAGCGTTCTTTCCAATAAAAATGGAGGGGCTGTGCCGCATCATGATTTTCCTCTATGGATGAATCATGGTGCTCGATGAGCTATTAATGGGCTAGTCCAAGTGGGGCCCTGGCATCCCATTCATGGGGGTCCGGCTTGGGTCAGCTGGTGATCGACTCTAGATTCTCAACGGTCAATCCATATAGTTCCTGGGTCCGTTCGACTGATCTCGAGGGCTCTCTGCCTTTCTTCGAGGAAAAATCATGGTTCGTATCCCGCCGAGACTCGAACATGGGTCGGTATGCCCACGGCGTTCATGCGCTCAGGTACTGACTGCTAGCAGGCCCATCCCTTTCCACCCCTCACTCTAAAGGTGCCCGAAGTGGTTGTCGAACCCATCGGTGGGCTAACCTTCGAACTCCTGGACCTAGGAGCATTTTTAGCTCCATACCCCTCTTACCTATGATGGGTCATGGCCCATTCAGGGAGGCAAAACATCTAGCACATTTTCCAAGGGGATGGCCATAGGTTGCATACGCACGCCCCGCGACGAGACGTGGTGACAGGTCATGGCAGGTGTGGAGATCTAGGCAGGTGGTTGGTTTCCTCGCACCCATTGCCCCTATAAAACCAAAGGGCTAGCCCTCCGTGTTTCATACGCATGCCTGCATCCTTACCTCCGTAGCCATGCCATCACCGCCAATGTTTTGGTTTCCTGCCTCCGCATCTCCATCATCGTTTGAGCTCGCATCCATCCGCCCCCACCTCCAATAGATCCATGGTGTCATTCTGACATCACCTTCCAGTGCATCGAAGGCCTCGTCCATCATAGTTTTCTCCATGCATGGACCTCGGACGAGGAGTGGTTGCTGCCTAGTGACGAGGATTCGCTGTCGCTGCCCGACGGCTACATGGTGTCATTCGCCCACTTCCACGAGCGTGGGCTCACGACCCCTACCCACAAATTCCTCTAGGGTCTGCTGCACTTCAACAAAATTGAGCTATAGCATCTCAATCCCAACAGGATCCAGCACATGGCAGTGTTCGTCGCTCTATGTGAAGGATTCCTAGGGATCAGCCCCCACTTCATCTTGTGGTGGTATTTCTTCGCCGTCAACCTCCAAAAGAAGAGGGAGAAGGGTGGCAGACAGGAGTTGCACATGCCGATGGGGTGCGCCAGCATCTAGCTTTAGAACAATCAGGTTAATGAGTACCCATCCATGTGGCTCTTGATGTCCAACAAGGCGTGGCACTCATAGTGGTTCTACCTTAAGAACGATGCCTCCACACCTCTACCGGAGTTCACCGGGCACCTGATCGAAGAGGCCTCAGAGCAGTGGAGGAAGTGGGGCATCTCGGAGAAGGACAAGAAGAAGATCCGAGACCACATCATTGCCATCCAGATCCTGAAGGAGAACGGCCTAAAAGGGATGGGCGTCATCGGGGCTTGGGCTTACCATGCAAGAAGGGTGGCGCCGTTGATGACGTGCGCGCTCCCGCTATACGTGATGGCGCTCAAGGTGTCGTTCGTCAGAACAACGCTCACCGAGGGAATGCTCCCCAACTTCGAGATTGCGCAATGCATAAAGGAGGTGATGGAGCCTTTGTAGGATGATGTGGGTGCTGCCCTCAACTTTATCTACCCGGTGCTAGGGCATCCTCTGATGTAGCCAAAGCTAGGCTACATCATCTTCGTAAGTTTCCCTTTCTCTTGCCTTCTCTTCAATTGATTTCCTGACCCTGTGAGACTAACTTTGAGAGGGGCAGGACCAGCTGAGGGACCTCATCCTCATGGATCACCTGGCACCGCTACCGACGAATTTGGCCATGATAGTGGCGAATCGCGTCGAGGGCGGGTGACTGAGGAAGGTGAAGGAGGACAAGAAGAGGAAGAAGCAATGGAAGCTATAGGCGAGGGAACGAGGGGACGAAACTAATAGCGATGATGATGATGACGATGGTGACAACGACAAGGTGATGGAGGAAGAAGAAACGGTAGCTAACAATATCGAGTGGGACTACCTAGAGAACGAAGATGTGCTAACAGGCATCGGTTTGTCCTTGTAGACATCGAGACCCTTCCCGTTCCATGGAGTGGAGGGCACGTCTAGGGAGCCAATAGAGGTGGGCCATACTGTCGGCTTGCCCTAGAAGCTAATAGAGGCGAGCGTCTCTGCTGTCGCCCCTAAGGTGCCAGCGGAGACGAGCGGCTTTGCTGTCGTGCCCCAAGAGTCAAGGTGAGTGAGCCCCTCTGCCTAGGAGCAGGGGACAGACTCGAAATGGCCTCATTCTAACAAGGCAGAGCGAGGGTCGGGTTTCAGCGCTGAGGCGATTTATCAGTTCCTCTATTTTCCCCCATTTTAGTCGAATTTCAGCGTGACTTATGTTTTTCGCCCCTTGCAGCGTCGATAGGCATAAGAATCCTTTGGCACTGGCGCCAAAGAAGAGCATCGCTGTCTAATCAGGGTGGCGGCTATTGGCTGATGTCGCACCTATTTTGGGTGGGAGCGGCGCTAGTGTGACCGCGCCACTGGCCGGTTAGGTGCCGCCCATGGTGGCCCCTATGCCCTCGGTGGGATGGGTAGATGCAGGCATTCAAGGGCTGCCTTCAGAGGTCGTAGAGCAGCTGGTGATGGCCATGGTACCATTATTGATGATGGGGTGGATGGGGCTGCTGACCACACTCGTAGCACCGACCGAGGCAGGTGCGACGCAGCCAGTCATGACCTCGCCGATGTAGGTGGAGGTGGCGGCGGCCATGACAGATGGGTCACAGCCGAGCACAACCGCAGCATCGCCTGAGGCATTGGTGTGAGCCATGCCATCGGTGGCCCAAGTGACAGCGCCTGTCATAGGCTGAATGGAGGGGGATGTGGCTAAGGGGTCCTTGGGAGTCGTGGTGCTGGGAGAGAGGTTCACGTCCACACCGCTGGCCCCTTCTATTGCCGGAGGGGGCGTCCCGATGGGGACGTCACGGCAAGAGGGGCTGGCGACGCTTGGAACCAGTAGGGAGTCATCCTTGACCTTGACGTTAGTGGGCAGTGGCTCACCCGTGTGGAGGCAAGCCCCTACTCTAGTGGATAGATCCGTAGGATCCAGCATCGATGCTTTTTACTCTTGACGATGACGTAGAGAGCATGGAGCAGGAGAGCCTCAACATAGGGATCACGTCCATGCTTGAAGCCCTAGACCATGCCACGGCGCATTACACGACGTCGTTGTTCCCTCTGGCTGGGTATTGCTTGGCCCTGCTTCTTGCCCTTTTCTTCCTTTACATACTTTTTGTACCCTGACCATCGTCTCCCTGTAGTCCCTTATAGCTCATAGACGGTGGAAATCTCGGTTCCTTCATCAATATTAGGAAGCCTAGGACCACCTCATCGAGGAGGCGTGGCTATGTGAGGAGGTGACAACTTAGCTCGTTGCCGCCCAACAGAGGGTGGTCGAGCTAACTCCCCTTACCGAGAAGGTGGCTAATCTTCGGTCATGGGTGGTCGAGGCCCGTCGAGATGCTGACAAGGCCAAGAAGCCATTCAAAGTCCTGTTGGTGAGATCATGGAAGGATGATGAAGAAGCCACCAGGGTCAAGAACGAGCGGGATGAGTTGCTCTAGAAGGACGCTGAGACCCGCCAGCAGATCCTTGACCTTCTGGGCAAGGTTGGATGGAAAGGGATCTAAAGCTGGGGGCCAAGGAGAAGCTCATGGCCCTGGAGAAAAGGGCAAGCCTGGATGCCATGGTGGTCGGTCGGCTGCGCAAGGAGCGGGATGAGCTGATCCAAACCATGGAGAGGCTTCGCTTGGAAAATGGCGTGGCTCACGAGGAGCGTGACCAGGCTTTCCAAGAGCATGACCAGGCCTACTAAGAGCACGATGACACATAGCAGAAGGTTGGCTCCCTCCAGGCCGAGCTCAAAAGCGCGATGACTCGGAAGCTAGAGGTCAAGAGCATTTCTATCGGGCTGGCTGTGGATCTCATCGAGGTGAGGAGAAATCTTCAGGCGAAGAGTGATGAGTTCGATATCCTGAGCGCCGCCCTTGGAGTTGTCTATGATGACCTTGAGGTGGTGCGGTCAGAGGGGACCAGCTCGCTCATGGCTTGTGCCATCGAGATCACAACTTGGGTGCATCAACTCAAGAGGAATGCCCTTCGCATCGAGGTCAATTAGTCCTTAGCGATTGCTCGTTCTCATTATGGGGACATCATCGATCTAGAGGTGATGAGCCACGGCTACATGCCTGGTTATGAAGTCCATGAGCTAGAGGAGATGGAGACGACGATGACTCCCCTTTCGCAGGACCTGGTGAACAGGATAGAAGGCATAGTTCTCCTCCAGAGGGGCTAGTTAGTTAAATATGTCAGACAATTGTTTTTTTAATAAGCGAACAAGTTCTGACCCTTTTTGTTTCATTTGAACAAGTCTGTTCTTTTGTTTTATTTGAACAAGTCTATTCTTTTGTTTTGTTTGAACAAGTCTGTTCTTTTTTTCCTTTTTATGTGTAAAAAGGGGTTGATGTGTTCCAACCCTTCCTATTGTTAAGACCGTAGAGTTCAAGGTGTGGGCAGGAAACTCTAATCATGCTGGTGAGTAAGAGTGTCGTAGTCGCTAGGGCATAGGTTTCTTACAGTTCGACCAACCATACTCAATTGTTCATTTCCGCAAACCTTGCCTCTAGGTTTTTAACGTGAGGAAGGTATCAGGCATGACGACTATTTTAGAAAGGGTATATATATATGCCCTTATCAGCCCCCGAGTGAGACCCGACCCCTTGCCGTTGCCGGGGTCGGGTTTCACTAAAGATCGAGGAGACGATAACGAAACTAGTAGGAGAAAGCGTCTCTTGTTTTAGAAACGTTATTCTTAGTTTTCGTATGTATCCCCTCCCTAGGATCTAAGCCATCATTCCACGACCACTCATTTGGACTCCTTACGAGTCCAACTTTCCTCGAGTCCCACGCATAGTGGGGGTCCGGTCGAGGGTCGGCTTGTCTTTGTGGTCGTCACCCCATCCACGGTTTCCACAACCGGAGGGGTTAAGCTAACATCACTTGCCTCGATGGCTCGAGTGACGCTCTCGGTGAGCTCACTAACGGGCATGTCTGAGTGGAATCCAGGTTCGTTGTTTGTGATGCGGTCGACATAGCCCTCATGTGGCATTCCACTGCTCCTTAACTAGCCTCCTGGTAGATACCCAAGTCGTTCCAAAGACCGACTCCGATGCTCTGATGGCCTCCCCTTAATAGAAATTCTGTGGGCTTGACTCGAGGTTAGGATCGAATGAGAAGGTCGAGATGACCCTCTCCGCTTCTGAGCGGGTCGGGCAAAGGCTGCTGGGGCTCATCTGCATTTTCTCCCTTGGCTTTGTTTGACGCGAGGCGGCCTCAAGCCCTTCATGGGCTGGCCTTCGAACCTCGGTCAGTCGGATTCTCGTGTTGGGGTCGGGCGGCTCGAGCCCTCGAGCCCCGTTGGGCTCGGTAGGGGTCGACCGAATTTTATGCATGACCCCTTCCACGGTTTCTACAACCAGAGGGGTTGAGCTAACAACACTTGTCTCGATGGCTCGAGTGTCGCACTCGGTGAGCTCACTAACGGGCATGTCCGAGTGGAATCTGGGTCTGCCATTCGTGATGGGGTCGGCATAGCCCTTATGTGGCATTCTACTACTCCTTAACCCACCTTCTGGTAGATGCCCGAGCCATTCCAGAGACCGGATCAGGTGGCCTGCTAGCCTCCCTTCGATGGACATTCTATGGGCTTGGCTCAAGGTTAGGATCGAACGAGAAGGTCGAGATGACCCTGTCTGCTTCTGAGCGGGTCGGGCAAAGGCCACTAGGGCTCATCTACATTTTCTCCCCTAGCTCTATTTGACGTGAGGTGGCCTTTGAACCTCGGTCGGTCGCCGCTCATATCGAATGAGATGACTACCGCTTCGTGATGCGACACAAAGCATTGTGATGCAATAATTGCATATGCGATGCTTGGATGTATGAGAATAGATGAATGAATGCTCATGCACTAGAAAAGTAAAGTGGGGGTTGGTAAAGCTACCTCGATGGCTCAAGTGATGGGTTCGAGGAGCTCTTACCGGATATGTTCGAGTGAAATCTGGGTCCATCGTTCATGACGGAGTCGGCCTAATCCACGTTGGGCATCCTGCTGCTACCTACTCGTCTCTCGGCAATGGCCCAAGCCATTCGATTGACTTGGGCGACCTGCTGGCCTCTCCTCGATGGAGATTCCACCGGTGGACCCCTCCAAACCCTTCCTAGGAAGGCGGAGACTAAAGCTCGGGGTGCAGGGACAAAAACTCTAATCATGCTGGTGAGCAAAAACGTTGTAGCCGCTGGGGTGTAGGTTTCTTGTGGTCTGACTAGTTTTACTCAACGTTTGTTTCTGCACACCTTGCCTATAGGGTTTAGCGTGAGAAAGGGTCAGGCATAGAGAATGTCTACCGAATAGACACTCTAGCTAGCCCCTGAGTGAAGACCGACCCCTTGTCGTTGCTAGGATCGGGTGTCACTTAAAGATGACCCATCTCTCAGCAGCGGCCCGAGCCATCCGATCGACTTGGGTGACCTGCTGGCCTCTCCTTGATGGAGATTCCATTGGTGGGCTCCTCCAAACCCTTCCTGGGAAGGCGGAGGCTAAAGCTTGGGGTACGGGGACAAAAACTCTGATCATGCTGGCGAGCAAAAATGCCATAGCTGCTGGGGCATAGGTTTCTTGTGGTCCGACCAGTTTTACTCAGCGTTTGTTTCCGCACACCTTGCCTCTAGGTTTTAGCGTGAGAAAGGGTCAGGCATAGAGAATGTCTACCGAATAGACACTCTTGCTAGCCTTGAGTGAGGCTTGACCCCTTGCCGTTGCTAGGGTCAAGTGTCACTTAAAGATGACCCATCTCTCAGCAGCGGTCCTGAGCCGTCCGATCGACTTGGGTGACCAACTGGCATAGGACTTACCTCGATGGCTCGAGTGACGGGTTTAGAGAGCTCTTACTGGATATGTTCGAGTGGAATCCGGGTCCATTGTTTGTGACGGAGTCGGCATAACCCATATGGGGCAGCCTACCGCTCCTTACCCGTCTCTCAGTAGCGGCCTGAGCCATTCGACCGACTTGGGTGACCCGCTGGCACATGACTTTCCTGTGGAGATAGAGGATGAGATCATCCTCCCTAAGAATTTAGTTAGGCAGATAAGCCAGGTGGTGAACTCATAACAAGTGAACAAGCTCTTAAATTTCGTTATGGCCAAATAAATTTTTAGCCCTTCTCCCCCTTTTGTATAAAAAGGTTAATGCGTTCCTACCCTTTCTGTTGTTAAAGATGTAAAGCTCGGGGTGCGGATGAACAAACTCTGATCACGCTAGTGAGCAGAAACGCCGTAGCCACTGGGGCGTAGGTTTCTTGTAGTCCAACCAGTTTTACTCAGCGTTTGTTTCCGCAATCCTTGCTTCTATGTCTTAACGTGAGAGAGGGTCGAGCGCAGAGAATGTTTGCCATGTGGATATACTCTTAAATGCATACTTACTCTTTTCATAATTAAGGCTAAAAAGCTCAGGGTGCGGAAAAAAACTCTGATCACGCTGGTGAGAAAAAACGCCATAGCCATTGGGGTGTAGGTTTCTTGTAGTCCGACCAGTATTACTCAGCATTTGTTTTCGCGACCCTCGCTTCTGGGTCTTAACGTGAGAAAGGGTCGGGCGTAGAGAATGTCTCCTGGATAAATATGCTCTTATCGGCCCCTGACTGAGGCCCGATCTCCTGCTGTTGCTGGGGTTGGGTGTCACTAAACATTGGGGAGTTGATAGCAAAACTGGTAAGAGAAAGTGTGTGTATATTAAGGGTAAAAGCGACGTAGCTGTTCGATGTTTCAGGCGTTTAACGAAGACTTAGCCGTCGATTGTCTTGTGCTCATAGGTGCCTAGTCAGAGCACCTCCGCGACGATGTACGGTCCCTCCCATGGTGGAGAGAGCTTGTGGTGGTTCTTGTTGCTCTGGACGAGGCGGAGCACCAAGTCCCCGATGTCGTGTGCTTCATCGGGCTCCTTCCTATGCTCTCCTTGTTGGAGCTTCCAAACAAGAACCGCTTCAAGAGGACGTAGTCCTTCTATAGGTGCTCCACAGGGAAAGCATGGTTCGGGCATGGCCCTTCAAGTGGCTTCTCGAAGTGGTCCGGGGTATCCTCGATGGGCTTCCGACCCCCCTTGCAGTCTGCGGTGGCCACGAGCGAGCCCTCATGTCGATGCTTGTTCTTCTTTTTGTTGGGATGGTTGGAGGCGCCTTCGCCGGCGTCCTCGTCTCGTTTCGCCTTGCCTTTGAGACGGTCGAAAATCACCCCAACTGCCTCCTCGCATGAGGCGTGGCTAGTGGCGATGTCGAGGAGCTCTTTGGTGGTTCGCGGGCCCTTACGTCCCAGCTTGTGAACCAGAGACTTGCAGGTCTGCTCGTTGGGCTGCCTGCTTGAGGTCGCCGGCTCAACTGCTTGCTCGAATGTATACGGTTCTATGGATATTTATTGATGGGACTTGGATATCCTTGCATGAGGCCTGTATGTTAGATGGACAAACTAAATATAGATATCCAGAGCATATTTTCCTTATATGCTGCACAACGCAGCCATCATGAGGACTGCTTTTAATATAAGTAACTATTTCATGCCTAGCAGCGGGGTGTGAAAGCGTACGCCGTGTCCAAGCAGCAGCCATAGAATAGAATGTGGAGGCCCCTGCTCTAGTTGGCTGTTGGAGCAGAACGCACTCCAGAGCTCGGATCGCACCGGCGAAATGATGGTGATCGTGGCGAGTCTAACCTAGCAGATGTAACAGATAAGAGGATATGGCGCTACAAACTTCACAGCTTTCCCGATCTTTGTTCCTTGTTATTTATACACAAGTCTCGCGATCTTAACAACCGCGACGCCCTCCCGCGCCATGTCATGCAAAGAACGCAACACCGTTAGAGTGGTGCGTGCTACGTGTGCCCGGCATGCCACAGCACGGTGACTGACCGACAACGGGCTGGACCGTGATCATGCATGCCTAAGATCACGCCCATCCCCTACTCAACTATTACAGACTCTAACTGATACGAGATTACATTTATTTGTGCATCAATTTAGCTAACAAATCACCCCCTAAACTTGATGCACACTGACGACACCTAATGCACTCCTGAACTCCATGAACTTCACTCGTCCTAGCAACTTGGTGAAGATGTCGGCGACCTGATCTCCTGTCCCGACGTGTTCAACCTCCACCTTGCCTTCCTCGATGCACTGACGAAGAAAATGATACTTAGTATCAATGTGCTTGCTTCGATCATGATGCACCGGATTCCTGCTAAGTGCTATCGCAGACATATTATCCATGTGCAGCTTCACCATCGTCTCCCTCGTTCCTAGCATATCTACAATCAGCCGGCTAAGCCATATGCCTTGACAAGCCGCTGTCGCCGCTGCCACATACTCCGCTTCACAGGAAGACAAGGCAACGATCCTTTGCTTCTGTGACACCTAGGTAACAAGACTGGTCCCAAGGAAATAGCCAACACCCGTAGTGCTCTTCCTATCCTCGATGTCTCTAGCAAAGTCACTGTCGCTGTACCCAATTAGAATTGTTTTCAGCTCAACTCCCCTCTCATACTTGCAGCCGTACCCCATGTTACCCTTGAGATACCTCAGAATGTGTTTTACAGCAGCCTAATGTTCTTTGCCCGACGCCTCCATGTATCTGCTCACAACACCAACTGAAAATGCCAAATCAGGTCGAGTGTTAACAATATACCTCAGGCTGCCGATTATACTCCTGTATCCCGTAGGATCCATTGCCTCTCCATTCTTCAGCTTGCTCAGTTTTAGTCAACATTCCATTGGAGTATCACATGAGTTGCAGTTCCCCATTCCAGCCACTTCTAGTATCTTTGCTGCATAGGAACTCTGACATAGAGTGATGCCATTTGCATCCTACTTAACCTCTATGCCTAGGTAATAGCTTAAGAGCTCCATGTCACTCATGCTAAACTTCTTCTTCATCTCAGACTTGAAATTCTTGATGTCTTTCACATCTGGTCTAGAGATGATCAAATCATCAACATAAACCCCCACAAGCAGAAAAGAGTTCTTGCTGTTTCTTCTGTAAATAGCGTGATCCAACTTGCTCCTGACAAAACCAAGAGTCACGAGTTCATGGTCAAGTTTCACATTCCACGCCCGTGGTGCCTACTTCAAACCGTAGAGTGCCTTTTTCAACTTGAGCACCTTATCTCCATTGTCGACTACAAAACCTGGAGGCTATTGCACGTACACGGTTTCAGAGAGATCACCATTCAAAAAAGCTGATTTTACATCCATATGATGAACCTCCCATCCACCTTGAGCTACAAGTGCCAACAACACCCGTACAGTTTCAATTCTGGCCACCGGAGCGAAAACCTCATCAAAATCCACTCCAAAACGCTGAGCATAGCCTTTAGCAACTAAGCGTGCTTTATACTTGACCACATTCCCCTCAGGATCTTTCTTGACCTTGAAACCCCATTTCAGGCCAATCGCTTTGTGTTTGGGTGGCAACACACTCACATCCCAAGTTCGGTTAGCCTCAATCGCTTGCATTTTTGCCCGCATGGCTTGCCTCCAGCACTCCTCTGACATTGCCTCTTGTACTGATCTTGGTTCCTCAGCAGCAACAAGGCAGAGTCCACTGTATTCAAAATCCTAAATTTCTTCAGTATCATCCAGCAGATCAGCGATCATTCTGTACCAGAGTGGATCACCTTCTGAATCCACGAACTGACCAGTGGGTGGCATGGCCCACTGTATCAATGGTGTACCCGAATTGGAGTTAGGAGTCCCAGGTGGTGTGTTTGATGCACCCCCTGCTAATGGAATTGACGCAGCAGGAGAAACCGGCTCGAAATCGAGCACCACATCTTCCTCAGATCCCGTTGCCAGACCAAGAATAGTGTCAGTGTCATCCCACTGAACCTGAAACGTATCAGTTGTCTCCGCTGCCTCTTTCGCCTTGCTGTCTTCTTTCCCTTCCCAATTCCATGGCTTTTTCTCATCAAAGATCACATCACGAGTCACCATGAGCTTGTCCTTCACTGGATCATAAATACGATAACCTTTTGTCCCCGGCTCATAGCCAAAGAACACACCTGGTGTTGATCTGTTAGTTAACTTGCTTATTCCTAGGCTAGCCTTCTTTGCATAAGCAACACAGCCAAACGTCCTCAAATGCTTGATCCCGGGTTTTCTGCCAAACCAAGCCTCATAAGGAGTCATACCGCTCAAACTCTTAGTCGGAGAGCGATTGAGAATATATACTACTGTTTTCACAGCCTCCCCCCAGAACCGAGGTGGTACTCCCATACTCTTCAGTAAACACCTCGCCATCTCCACTATCATCTGATTCCTCCGTTCCACAACACCATTCTGTTGCGGAGTATAGGGCGTAGTTGTGTTGTGCTTGATGCCATGCTCACTGCAGAACACCACAAACGCCCTAGAGTTGAACTCGCCGCCGCGGTCCGTTCTGAGCGCCTTCAGGCGACGGCCTGACTCCAATTCAGCCGCTGCCCTGAACCTTTTGAAACATGCCAGCGCTTCATCTTTTCCCGCCAGCAATTCCAGCCACATATAGCAGCTGTGATCATCAACCACGATCATGAAATAGGACTTGCCTCTAGGTGTGATTGGCGTGATCGGGCCACAGAGATCCGTGTGCACCAGCTCGAGTCCAGCAGACGCACGCCACGGCGAAGCTTGAGGAAATGGCGCACGGTGCTGCTTCCCAAGGGCGCAGCCATCGCACACTTGTTCCACCTTCTTGATCAACGGTAGTCCCTCTACCATCTCCTTGACACCGAGTTCACGGAGGGCCCTAAAATTCAAATGACCGTACCGCGCATGCCAGCGCCATGTGATGTTAGATTCACCTTCATCAGGTACAAGCGACTCTTTCTTTCTGCTCTAATCACAACACCTCTTTCCACACCTGGTTGCTTCCGCTCGAGCACCACCAGAACACCCTTGTCGATCTCAACACGGCATCCTGCTTCTTCAAGTTGACCAAGACTGACAATATTACATTTCAGAGAGGGGATGAAATAAACCTCGGTGAGGACGCGATGCTCCTGATTTCTACCAGCCATTGTGACCACGCCAACCCCGTAGATCTCCACGGTCAAGCCATCGCCGAACCTCACAGCACCACACACGGACTTGTCCAGGCTTGTCAGTGAGGACCGACAACCTGTCATGTGATTTGTCACCCCTGTGTCAAGTATCCATGCTCCATCATCATACTTCTCTGGAAGCACACGTTCCTAATTTAGAAACAAACCTTGGGCAGATGATTTCGGTGTGTGAACGATGTTGCACACCTATGCCACCAAGAGCGCTGGTTTCGCCTCCGTGTCAGCAGCGACATGGTGCATGACATCTTCATGCTCCTCCTTCCCAGCCTTCTTGTTCAGGCATTCCTTGCCCTAGTGCCCGTAGACACCACACTTCCGGCACCTGCCCTTCCGACGAGGTGTGCCCTTCGACGTGAGACCACCTCCGGACTCGCGCGTGTCATGGCCATGCTTGCCGCCACCAGACGAGACACCGCGACCTCCAATTGATCTTTCTTGATGTATTTTCCGCTGCCTTTTCCGCCACCAGAGGATGACTCTGCATTCACCATGCGACTCTTGTTCCTGGCCATCCATTCTTCCTCCATCACTTGTTCGACCGTGGGCTCGAACCGAGCCTCTGCCGCCCTGAGACGGCCAACAAGTTCCTCGATGGACAGGGTCTTCACGTCGCAGAACATCTCGATCGCCACCGCCACCTGATTGTAGCGTGGCGGTACGACCCTCAAGAACTTCTTCACCACTCGCGCATCATCAACGCTTGTCTCTCCAAGACCGCGCAGATCCGACGCGAGTTTGGTAATCCTCATGGCGAATTCTTCAATCGTCTCGCCGGTCTTGAAGGATATCGCTTCGAAATCGCTCAACAACTTCTGCGCAGTCACCTCCTTGACCCGATCTGCTCCGAGATGCATCGTCTTCAGCGACTCCCACGCCTCCTTTGCTGACTTTTTGTTCAGCAACATAGCGTGCATGTCCTCCGGAACGCCCCTCAGCATGGCACCCACGGCGAGCCGATCATGCCTCCGCTCCACCTTATCAGACTCTGTTGCATCCCAGAGATAGATTCCTTCGAGATTGCATTGAACGTGGGCTGACCACGATTGGTAATTAGTGCGTGTTAACATCGGCCATACCAGATTGCTTGCGGCCTGATTTCACGCACGCTGCATCACCTCCTTGTCGGCTCCACTTGACTTCGGTGAGTTCTGCGCCATGGCAACGACGACGTTCACGTCTCCTTCTTCTTGCTTCGGTTGGCTTCAACCACCCAGCACCTCGCAGGGCTCCTCCCCGCCACCAAACGGCTCCTTCCCGGCTCCTCTTCGGCTCTGATACCAATTGTTGGAGTAGAACGCACTCCAGAGCTCGGATCGCGCCGGCGAAACGATGGTGATCGCGGCGAGTCTAACCTAGCAAATGTAACAGACAAGAGGATATGGCGCTACAAACTTCGCAGCTTTCCCGGTCTTTGTTCCTTGTTATTTATACACAAGTCTCGCGATCTTAACAACCGCGACGCCCTCCCGCGCCATGTCGTGCAAAGAACGCAACACCGTTAGAGCGGTGTGCCCTACGTGCGCCCGGCATGCCACAGCGCGGTGACTGACCGACAACGGGTTGGACCGTGATCATGCACGCCTAAGATCACGCCCATCCTCTACTCGACTATTACAGACTCCAACTAATACGAGATTACATTTATTTGTGCATCAATTTAGCTAACATTGGCCGCGATGTCGTCCTGGAACCCTCAAGGCTCAACGACGACATTTTCGTCCGGCTTGCTTTCCCCATTCCCCGCCTCTGGTTCCGGGATGAGCTGGATGATCCGTCAATTTGTCATGGCTGGTACACGCTTAATGCCCAGTACTAGTCGTGCTCAAGTGTTCAGCAAAAGTACTAGTAGAATCTGGAGGTTGGAGGTATCTTGCATAGTTGCATGGCTGAAATTTTTCTTTGAACGAATGGGGACTGAAACTCTGAATCAGCTAACTTGAGATAGTATTTTTTTTTTAAGCAATCTTATTCTCTTTCTTTTTTGAAACGAAAAAGAGACAGTACTTGTGAGTTCGACACATATGAAGAAATGGCCCACTAGAACCACGCTCGTAAACTAAAAGCTTGTGGTCCATTGGAACCATATAGGAGGAGGCAGCCACAGGGTGTAATGTTCCTAACAGAACCAATTGTGGACCAAATTTGGGAGACTCCGCAATGAAATTGGTCCGAAGTAGCAGCGGGAAGTTAATCTCCTTCCAAATTCTTGACTTGGCAGCGTATCAACTACAATTGTAGTGTAGGTGATGTTTTAGCAGTGGATTGTACATGAAAAGGTATCATCCATCTACTTACAGGTGCTGTTTGCATCAAACACAGACATTCTTATGGTAGAGGCTGGAACTTGTTTCCATTATCTAAAAAAACACAGGCATTCTTCACAAAGTTTCTGCATCTGTCCTTGTTTATCTGCTTCATTTGTGATATTCTCTTCATCTATCTGCACTTTAGTTTTGTCATATGTGCGTCTGTCTTTGTTTTTGTGCGGCAAAGCAGTTGCATCACGACACCTGAATGGAACTTTTTAAAGACATTTTTTTTTAAATGTAATCCTTCTTATTAGATGCTTTTCATCAGTCCCTATAATTGTTCTAGCATTCAGATTTGTCTTTGTCGACTGATTATTATTATTATTACTAAATCAGCCTTGTGGCCGAGAGAACGCAGAGCATGTGGAGTGGTTCGGAGTACTCCTACCAGTTCATTGTTTTTCTTATAAAAAAGAGTTAAATGCTTCAGAGGTCCATAAACTTGTATGGCTGTTTCAATTAGGTCCATCAACTCCGAAAGTAGATTTTTAGGTCCATAAACTTTTAAAGTTGTACACTATAGGTCCATACCCCTCCACATATGCATCTTATGCTGATGTGGCGTGCCACGTGTGCATCTTCTCTCTCATGTCTGTCCCTTTTTCCCTCTCTCCCTCAGCTCTCTTCCACATTTCATCGGGCAGGTGAGCGACGTTGAGCTTGCGGTACACCTCTCTTTCCTCAGTCCCCATCCCCGTCTCCACTAGACACGTGCTCCAGCTGCTCATTGTGGGTGCAGCCTGGCGAGCGTGCGGAGTAGCCAGTAGTGGTGGCATCGCGATGTCGTTCGGCCTGATGGCGTTGATGTGCACGCTCGAGAGCGCAATAGCTACCTCCTCGGTCCTCGGCCACCGCCCGTACTACGCGTGCACGCCGAGGACCGTGGCTTTGGATATACCTATACAGGATGTGCTCATGTAGAGAATGGAGTCGGCATCTGGGTACCATGCTATGCACCGATGCACATGCACGGCGTGCTTGAGGGAGGTCACCACACGCGTGGAACCGTGCGCTAACCGCCATGACGCGGTCGAAGTCCGTTAGGTCTGGCGATGCGAGCAGCATGGGGACTGAGGCGCACCAACATGGCCATGTTGTTGTACAGCACGTCAGGCACCTGTGGGCTGTGGGGCGCCATGGTGTGCAGCCACTCAGGGTGGCTGCCGAGTGCCGACTGCCGAACAGGAACATGGCTCATGAGAGGTGTTGAGGTCGGCATGTCATGCACGGCGATGAAGAGAACGCCGTGCACTGGTGTCGTGTGTTATAACTCATATACTACTTCGTAGCAGATTTGGACTAATGAAATTAATTACATGTTCAACAAAATATTTTTACGTTTTCATTGGCCATGGTCGGTATGTACTGGGACACGTGCATTGTTGATGGAGGAGAAGCCAGAGAACGGGAGCTCTGGCTGAGCCAGGAACACCTCCTTGCTCAGTCGATAGCTATTGTTGAACGCTGAGATCACCTCCGCGTGGCGCACTCCAACATCGTTCGCTCCATCGTCTCGAGCTTGTTCATGGCGTAGTTCACCACCTCGCAGGGGGTGTAGGCCGCGTCCAGGTCGAGCTTGGCGGCTATGGCGCGGCCGACGTTGTCCTGCATGCCGACTGCCGGCAAGGATGACCTTGGCACATTTTCAGAGGAACTCGCACTCGCTTGGGCGTTGCGCGTTAACGCCATCGCGACACTGTTGCTACTGCATTCACTCATGAGCCTGCACCCAGGTTTCGACGACAAAGCAGACAGGCAGTTGAAGTGGCTGGTGGAAACTTGAATGAGGATCGAGGCATGCGCGAGCTCAACGTTGCCCAGGACCTGCTCGATGAAATGTGTCCGAGAGACTGAGTGGGAGAGGGAAAAGAAGAGGGACACGAGAGGGAAGACGCACATATGGCATGACACGTCAGCATATGATGCATATGTGGAGGGCCACGGACCTACGGTGAACAACTTTAAAAGTTTATAGACCTAGAAATTCACTTTTGAAGTTGATGGACCTAATTAAAACACTCATACAAGTTTATGAACCTCTGGTGCATTTAACTCTATAAAAATATACCACTTATTTATTCCGAGGCACTTGATTTGATTGAACTCATCAATCCCTATGGAGAGCGTACTGAAGGAATTGGCAAAATGACCAGCAACTTGTAATGTTCCAAGAGTGGTTCGGCCTAGATTTGCTCAAATCCAGATAGTGGATTGTTCTATTTCTACAGTCCTTATTCAGTATACCACGGCAAGAAAGTGCTAGCATTCCCTGTCAACTACTAGTAAAGAAAAGTTTGTGATAGAAGAAACATGTGACATGGTTGGTTGCATCATGAAGTCCATGACAATTTAAGACAACTAAGCTCGGATGGATGACACTTCGATGGTTGGTGGCATTTTGCTTTCATTTGGCTAAATGTAGGTAGCAAACGCTCTCCACTAGTTTTCCCGTAATGCTTTTCTAAACTTCAACAGTACAGTACAGTACTTTCCCAAGCAACTCTGCTCTATCCATTTGTCTGTCTCCTCAAAGCTCGAAAAGCAACTACTCCATCACATGATCTTTGGATGGAAAAGCAAAGGAAGCTCGAGAGATTGGGGTATATTTTGGTTCTACTTTGAATTACATGCCATACCATCCATGATCCATCTAAATTACCTACATTTCAGATGACACTGTCTAATGACGATGGACTATACTGGAGCATATGCCACTAACTGCCAAGTTTGGTTCTGTACCTTCTAATCATGTCTGTTTCAGCATTAACTGCACTCTCTGCACCCAGAAACATTTCTTGCAGGGACATGACAAAATCCTTGAGCCACTCAAAGCACCTAGAGAATCAGCATGCCCTAGGTTTGACAAATAGCGGCCAAATCTGCTGCGATGATTCGAGTCAATGCATAAACATTGCAGCAAAAGATAGTTGTTGGCTTACAAACTTTTTTCTTCTC
The DNA here is from genome assembly GCF_019320115.1 of Miscanthus floridulus. Taxonomy (NCBI): domain Eukaryota; kingdom Viridiplantae; phylum Streptophyta; class Magnoliopsida; order Poales; family Poaceae; genus Miscanthus; species Miscanthus floridulus. The sequence goes on along the minus strand of NC_089583.1, from coordinate 108,286,955 downwards.
AAGAAAGTGGAGCTGGCTTTTCCTTTCCTGTGCATGGGGAAATAGAAGCTTTTAAATTGCTATTATACCATCCTATGGGCTATAGCACATGTACTTTGTCACCCACAACCACTTTCCATGGGACCAAAACTTTGGGAGCACTTTGCGAGCCACTACCCATGATGGTCTTGAAGAGCAATCATGGGTCCAGGTCAGAGATCTGGCCCTTTTCCATAGGTATATATATATGATGAGGAAATGGTTCCAAAATTTCTGAAGAATTAACTACTGGAGATGAGTGGCATATAATCAGCCACAATATATGTGATACTCTCCTGTATGGAGGAGATGGTCTCATGTCCTGCTGAGTGCTGAGGCCAAACATAGACGATTCAGCCATGCATCCGTGACCGTGACCACTGCAGCTGCATTTTGCGAGAACATTCATTGATTTCAGCAGTGATATATTGGTAATAGAGCGGCAGCAATCCATCTACAGTTCCGGCCGGCCACATGTGCTGAGCCCCAGCTCCCATGCAGGCATGGGCACACACACAATCGCATCCGGCGACAAGAGAAGAACCCGACGGATGTACCCATGTTAGCTAATAAGTTAAGCATGCATGGCAAAATCATGCTAAATTGTTCTCATCCGTGTTGCCTGATGGAATGCTTATACGAATCACATGTTTCCATTCTGTACTCTCTCTTTACCACGGGCATCACAGATCATACAGTAACAAACTGCTTGTAGCTGAGCTGCCGGTGCCGGTTTGCCTCTCACTTTCATCACATGACCAGCGACGACCAAGTATTCTGCGGATCTCCAGAAAGAGGAGGCGGGTGCCCTTTTCTTGCCATGAGAGCAACAAGACTCCTGTGAGATCCTTGCCATGTATATCTTTTTATATATGCATCTTTTCCCGTGCTCCTTTCGCCCTTTGTTCCTTCACATCCACACCAGTCCGCAAAAGCGAGCCTCTCCCGTGAGGCACAGCACAGCCATTGCCCCCATGGGATCGAGGGGCACTGGTGCAGCCAAATCAAGGAAGGGCTCACATGGAGGAAGAAGCGCCAGTGGATAGTGGGCGGACAAGGCTGGGTAGCTGAAATGGACTCTTTCCTAGGCGACGAAAAGATTGGTGGTTCGTTCTAGTAGAGTAAAATTTACATGGCACAGTGCATGCATATGGCAAACAAGAATGCACTCGTGCATGCGCAGTCCAGTCATGGCGTCGAGTGGATGCTTCAGTGTCAGTGCTTCGTGATTCTCGGCTGCAGACTGCGCTGCTAGATGCCTGGATGGATTGGCGAGTGGATGCTTCAGTGTCAGTGCTTCGTGATTCTCGGCTGCAGACTGCGCTGCTAGATGCCTGGATGGATTGCTTTGGCATATTTTTTGATCGCATTGCCATGAATCCCATGATGCCATGAGTCCATGCACGGTAAGCACTCAGACGTTAAAAACTCGATCAGCGGTGGCTAGACAACCCCTGAGTATTCCTGCTTAAGAAGATTTTCTCATGTAGATCGAGAAAACTCCCAAACATCTGCTCCACCCTTACATAGTGGCACCATAGCTCCATGAGATGAGCTGCCTACAGACCTGTGCTTTGTATTTGAGGCAGACGAGGGAGTTTTTCCCCCTCCGGTCGCTGTGGCCGAAGCCATGAGAGTGAGTCCCTCGAGACTCGAATTATGACCACCTTGAAAGGGAGGTACTGAGCCTGTGCACTGATCAGTCGGTCAACCGGCCGTTCCCGTAAGCACACGATGTTGATTGTTGAATTGTGAGTCCGGACTCTGGCGGGGCTCCTCCTTCTTTGCACTGTCATTCTCATCATGTTGATCTTTTTATTTATTTTGTTATATAGTTGTTCTAACAAGCTCACAGCGGTGGTTGTGGCCATGGCGGCGCCCCGCGCTACTGGGCCTAGGAAGTGCTCAAGTAGGTGTTATTCCCACCTTCATTCTACCGTGCAACACTCCAATATAGGCGTGAGCTTCTGCCTTGGTTTCGTCGTCATTGTTTTGAGTGGTAGAGTCCTATGACTGAGGTTCTAGGGAAGTCTAGACAAAAGCCATGCACGGCTTTCCATGCACGACTTTGTCAGTGCTGTCGGTGACGATGCCTTTAGCGCCACTAATGTTCTTGGAGGCGTTGTAGTAGCCTTATCTGACCCTGCAATTCTTGGGTACCTCCAGGTGAAAAACCTAGTTTCGGTTCACGTTGAGGTTTGTCTTAGATTTGGCCAAGCGTTTTCTCCAGGGTTCACTGTTAGCTTTCTCTATATGGGTGCACTAGTTGCTTGCTAAATGGTGTGTGCGATTGGTTTCATCAATCTAACGTCCTCTAGGATCATTGATTGCATCATCTCAACTTATGTTGGGTTAGTGAGAGCATTGGTCCCTCTCTTGTATCTCCTTGTTCTTCATTTGTCGATCCTCCCTCTCTTAAGACTCCCCCCTAAAGGGGCATTATCGGACAATGACGAGATCCTGGATGTGCATCATATAGATGATGTCACGATTGTCGTCTGTCAACCTCGACTTTGTGCCTTACAGTCACATGTAAATTGGAGTTCTTTGAAGAGCTATCACTTGGTGGTGCAATGTTCGGCGATCAACGACATGTTTTCATCATGAGAGCTTATGTTGAAACCTGTAGTTTTGTTGTTCCACCTCATATACCTTGTTTATGGTTGTTTTTTTTTCATGTGTTGTGTTGCTATTTGTTAGTGTTTGTGTTCATGTTTTTGTCTCACCCCTGCTATGTGCCTCTGAGATTTGCCGCGATAATGTAACATTCTGTTCCCGACCTTTGCCGGTATGTGTGGACATATATTCAGGTGGGGGCTATCGCCCCTCTCGATACTTGTAAAAAAAGGCTCATCCCCTTCAGAGCTTCTCTCATAGAGCCGTTTCTTGAGTGTTAGTGTTTGACATGGCTTCATCCAATGAAGGAGAGAAGTCAAAGCTAAAGCCCAGGTTTGATAGGTTTCACCCAACGAGAGTCAAAGCTGAAGCCCGTCAAGGAACCTTGCCAAGCATATAAAGATTATTCTAGAAATTGGAGGCTCATTGGAGCATCTTCAAGAGTCTTTTTAAATCCCACTCTCTAAATTATCATTTAGAGAGCCATTTACATAAAAATTGCTTTCTATATCTTTTCACTCTCCAACAGTTTTTCTATATCTCATGCGCACTCTAGAGAGTCATTCTCGTCTTCTTTTTTTAGCTAGTAAAAAAATCCGGAATAGAATGTGGCTATATTTGGATGACCATTTAGAAAAGCTGTTGGAGGATAATTTTTCACCAAAATCCATATTTCTAGCATTTAGAAGGATATGGAGAGTCTCTTGGAGATGCTCTTAGTCATAATGAAGACTCGCTTGAAAAATATAAATTCTAAAAAAATTCAAAAAATAGAAAGATATGACCATTAAGTTAATAAGTATAGTTATCATCGATAACAATAGCTATTAGAGCACCTCCAACCGTTTGCCATTCCCAATCTTGTTTTTCATGATGGAAAAAACTCACTCCAACAATTCTTTGTCATAACTCTCAATCTAACCATGCTTGGAAAATCATAGGCATCCACGCATAAGATACGTGGACTCCTAAATGTATCATCGTCACGACTGCCGCCACCACCGCCTGAAGGTTCACTGGAATTGCATATCCAACTAGTATTTTCAGATATAAGAATAATGGAAGAAAGAGCAGGTAATGGAGATTCTATTTTGGAGACTACGTTTGTGGTTTATGGTGACAAGATAGCCAGCCTCCAGGCCACAGCCGCCTCGGAGGTTCGCTTGAATTAAATCCCCGGCTACTATTTTTAGATCTGAGAATACTTGAAGGTAGAGCAGGCAATGAAGATGCTATTTTGAAAGTTCTATGTGTGAGCTATGGTGTTAGGATGGCTGGCCGCAACGGTGAGTTGTTTTATCCATAGTCGGTAGCTTGGTATGTACGGGGTACACGGACGTTTATGTTTTTTTTAAACCAATAAAAGTGAAATGTCAGTGGGTTGTGTTTTTCCGGTATCTATAGTTTTTAGAAATGTTTCAAAACTAGGATTTTGGGACTTAATTTTTTATATATTGATAGAAATGTTCTTACAAGAGGAGAATTGCGGACTCAACAAGATTATTTACTGCTAAATACTCTAGTTGACAGTTTGACACTAAAGCCGGAGAGGGTCGTTCCATGTTTCTCCTTTATGTGCGCCTAGCATTTTGGGCTTGTTAGTATGTCACGCGATCCTAACTCGTATTGTAGGCTGTGAGTCACCCTGGGCATTCGGTCAGACCGAACTGATTGGTTCGGTTCCTCGGTCATTCGGTCAGTTCGGTCATCAGAAATCTGGGACCGATCGGTCTTTGCAAAAAACGAAGACCGAGGAAATTCGGTCTCGGTTAGTTCGGTTCGGTCTCGGTCACGACCGAACTAACCGGGCCTGAGTAGCAGCCACAAACAATAGCAGAATCTATAGCAATTTTCAACAGCATGCTTGCTATTTGAAGGCAAAAAAATAACAACACAATATATAAAACAAACCACACATTATTATGACAAGTTCTAGCACACAACTTTCTCAGTTCTCACAAATCACAATCACACATAATGACATAACAGAAGTACAGAACAAGAACTACGGTCAGTTCGGTCACTTCGGTTAACCGACACATATGACCGAACTTCTATCGGTTACTTTGGTTAGTTGGGAGCCAGGACCGAACTCATGACCGAACTTTTCGGTCTCGGTCTTTTCAGTCTCGGTCTCGGTCTTTTCGGTTCGGTCTTCGATCTTCGATTAATTATGCCCAGAGTGAGCTGTGAGCTGAGGCAGGCTTCTTTGGTTGTCTGGTGAGAATACTCTGGTCACTTATGTCGTTGTGCCGCTATTCCATTCCCCTCGTCGTGCGCTCGCCGATCCCCAGGACAAGGGGGCCTCGTCGTCGCCTTCTCCCGAGACCCCAGCGCATGCATCAACAGTCGCGCGCTCGTGCTGCGCCTGCGCCCCGGCCGGTGGGTCCGCCGCCCTCTGCTGGACCCACCCGCCTCCACCTCCATTAACTACCTTGAAGACGCCAAAGCGGTCGGTCGCCTTCCTGTTCAGCACCACCGTGCAGTTACAGTTATCACACTCCACGCACCGCTGCTTCCACCTCTCTTCTCTTCCTCGCTTCCTTGCTCGTCCGGCTCGACGCGAGCGCGGCAAGAATCGCGGTGCATGTGAGCCTTGTTCGGAGAAGAGGTAAGGTAACCGATGCAGCTGAGGCTGTGAGAGCTCCGGACAGGGAGGATGGGAGAAGCAGGGGAGGAAGAATCGGCCGCCGCGCCGGCGGAGTTGAGCCGGCAAGCGGAGCTGGATGAGCAGCGGTGCCTGGCGGAGGCTCTGGACGCCATCAGTTCGTTGGTCTCTGCTTCCTTGTCCGCGACGCTGTTCCCGCTCAAGTGGCAGCTCATCAGGGACCGGCTCAACCGGCTCCACGCCGGCCTCGCCGACATCACCGTCCCCGAGGGCGACGAGAACGGCGAGGACCGGTGGGAGGCGTTCTCGAACCTCCTGCTGGACGTCGCGGCGGCCGCCCGGGAGGCGCGGGAGCTGGTGCCGCGGAGCCAGGGGCGTCACTACGGCGGCGGCAAGCTGCGGCTGCGCAGCGACCTCGACGTCCTGGCCGCGGGCCTCGACGCGCACGTGGCGCGGTTGGACGAGGTGTACGCGTCGGGCGCGCTGACGCGGGCACGGGCGCTGGTGGTGCCGCGCCCCGGCGCCGGGGCCACCCGCGACGACGTGCGGTTCTACGTGCGCGACCTCTTCGCCAGGCTCAGGGTCGGCGGCGCCGAGATGCGGAGGGAGGCCGCGGCCGCGCTCAGCGAGGCGCTGCGCGACGACGAGAAGTGCGTCAGCGTCGTGGCGTCCGACGTCGCGGACGGCGTCGGCGTCCTCGTCGCGCTGCTCGAGTTCCCCGACGCCCGCGTCCAGGAGGAGGCCCTAGAGGCGGTCTCGGTGATCGCCGGGTCCGACGCGCACAGGGGAGACCTGGTCGTCGGCGGCGCCATCGCACCCGTGGTCCGTGTCCTCGACTCCGGCGCCGGCAGCGAGGCGGCCAAGGAGAGCGCGGCGCGGGTGCTCTGCAGGCTCACCGAGAACTCGGACAACGCGTGGGCCGTCGCCGCGCACGGCGGCGTCACGGCGCTGCTCGACCTGTGCACGAACCACGGAGCGAGCGGCGGCGAGCTCGTGTGCGCGGCGTGCCGGGTGCTGCGGAGCCTCGCGGGCGTCGACGAGATCAGGAAGTATATGGTGGCCGACGCTGGGGCTGTACCGGTGCTCGTGTCTCTCTCGCAGAGGGCCACGGACGACGCGGCGCGAATCCAGGCGATGGAGCTCCTCGCCGCCATCGGCTCTGGGGATAGCTCAGCCAGGGAGGCCGTGGTCCAGGAAGGCGCCGTCGAGTCCCTCGTCCGCGCGCTCGACCCCTCCTGCCAGACCCAGACGCCCTCCTCCTCCTCGTCGAAGGTGCGGGAGGTGGCCCTCCGTGCCATCGACGCGATCTGCCTTTCGCCGCCCACCTCCACGGACCGTCTCCTCGCCGCAAGGTTCCTCGACCGCGTCGTCTCCCTCCTCCGCAACGTCGACACCACGCTGCAGCACTGCGCGCTGAAGGCGGCGCACCGCCTGTGCCAGGTGTCGGAGGAGATCAAGAAGGCGATGGGCGACGCCGGGTTCATGCCAGAGCTGGTGAGCCTCCTCGGCGCGTCCAAGTCCCCCGAGGCGCGGGAGATGGCGGCCGAGTCGCTCTGCGCCTTGGTGTCCGTGCACCGCAACCGGAAGCGGTTCGTCCAGGACGACCGCGACGTGGCTCGGGTGCTGCAGATGCTGGGCCCCGACGAGGAGAAGCCCACGCCGGCGAAGCGGTTCCTGCTGTCGACGGTGATGCACCTCACGGACAGCAGCTCCGGCCGGAGGAAGATCATGTCCTCGGAGCACGTCAGGTACTGTACAAACAACACACCTATCAATAGCCAATCATCGTGTGCTCATCAATTCTCGCTGCAATTCTCAGTTTTTTTTACATGCTTGTGTTCTTATCATGACAGGAATCTCGAGAAGCTTGCGGAGACCGATGTCCCGGACGCCAAACGGATCGTGAAGAGGCTTGGCGGGAGCAGGCTGAGGAGCATTTTCCATGGCATTTGGAGACTGTAATGTAATCCTTGGAGACAAGCATGCAGTAGCTGCCACTTACTAGTACTGCATCTCTGGCTAACACACATACTATGTTCCTTGCATCTTTTGTTACTGTGAAGAAATGAAAGAACGAATCACTCAGTGATTTGTCCCCTACCCCCATGTGTATAGTATCACTCGTCTCTGTCAAATAAAAGTGCAAGTCTTCTTCAGCAACAAATCCATCCAAACATGCAGTGGCCGCGTCAGCATCAGAAAATCCTCTCCTGCTTGCCCCAGAGGCCAGAGCATATGCATCTCTGCAACAAAAGGAGGGCCGCGTGGGTCATTGGTGATGAGTGATGGAAACCATTCGGGAGGAAAATGGCAAACCTATATGTGTTTTCCCGTTCTCGCTCGCAGTGGGGTCTCCGTCGCGTTATGATCCTTTGCAGTACCAGCCGGTACAGTGCAGGTACTGCGTGGCTGCCGACGAGCTGCGATCATGGGCTGCTGGCGATCGCAGTAAGTCGCCGTGTTCTTAACCTCCATCAATCCATGTGGATATACTTATTGCATCCAGAGCTGTGGTCCGTCTTCTCTGACGCACTCGATCCGTTGCTGCTGTGTCTGCAGACCTGTGGAGTGCATCTCGCGTGCTGCAGCTTTTCGGGCGTTCTGAAGATTGTACTCTCCAGTCAAAGCAGGGCAATGAATTTCACTAGTAAAAATCTGTAATATTTATGTTTGATTCAGAACCACGGTCCCTGAAGAGCGTTCCTTTATGTGTTACATACACAAGTACTGTACTTTTGAGTTCAGTTGCGAAAAATGGCTGAACCTGGAAAACTGGCGTGTAAATCTGTTCCAGGAACCGGTCCCTTCCCGGCGTGCTTCCATTGCTGATGCGGAAACCTCGCTGTCGAGACTCGAGAGCCTCAGGGCCAATAAACGGCTGAAGAAGGCGATGGTGTAGTCTAGCACGATCGCTACGTTTCTTGTTCTCTGTCTTCCTCACGCCTCACGGCTGAAGGGGGCATTTACATATTTACCATTATTAGGGATGACATCTTACACTGTGTCACTGACACATGAGTCACTGACATGGTACCTTTTATACCACTCACATCATAATGATGGTAAATATGTAAATAATCCACGGCTTTAAACAGTAAGGTCAACTCTTGCTACCATCCGTTCCGTTTGCTTCGAGTTTCAGACAAGATGTTCCATCAACCAGTCAGCAGCATGACTTCAGAGCATACATGAGCCGCGGTGGCAGTTGGAGAACATCCTACCGGACGGCGGCTATTGGCACCTGTCAATCCTACTAGTTTCAAGAATCAAGACGATGGGCGACAGTGCATCCGGAAACACGGCACCATTGCTTCAGACAGGACCAGTTTCTTTTCGATGGGGGAAGGAAGTTCAGTAGTTTGTTCCCCGGTCGCCTGTCAGTCAGGCGAGCTGCCTTTTCCAGCAGCCATTCACTGAGCAGTGAGCCCATGAAAACAGGTGTCCAACAAGCAGCTCATTCTGCTTGATGTTCAAGTCCAACCACCGCCCGGCCAACCTTAGGATTGGTCGCACCGTCAGCTGCCCTGCCACTCCAAGTGGCATTGGTTCCTGTGATGTGTGAGGTGTCTCTATAGCCGGCACAGGCCCGGGCCAGGCACGGCCCGTAGGGAGTCAGGCTGGCACAGTACATCGGGCCTCCTGGGCCGTGGCCGTGCCTCTCCGGGCCGAGGGCCTGGCCTTCGGCCCAGGCACGGCACCGTGGGCCGTTTTTCGGGCCAGGCCGGCCCGAGAAGCACGGCCAATCCAGCGTGTCGGGCCGGCCCGAGGTCCTCACAGTCGCCGCTTCCAGAGCTTGGCCTCGCCGGCATCGAGGGAGGAGGCCACGTCTGTGCGGCGCTCCGGCGCAACGGTGGGGCGAGGAAGGAGGAAGAGGAGGCAACGACATGAGCCACCACGGAGGAAGACGAACAGCGATGGCGTCGGCTCGGGGAAAACGCGGACGTGGCTGCCGGGCTCCTCTTCGCGCAAGGAGATGAGGAGTGGGAGAGCAGCAAGACGCGATGGCTCGAGGAGACGAGGAGCAACGAGCCTCTCAACGGCGACGGCGACGGCGCTCCTCGGGAAGGGGAGGGCCGGCGCGTGACGCAAGGGAAGGGAGGGGGAGTTCACGAGCCACGAGGGGAAGGGGACGGGGCATCACGAGTGGAGTCCGCGTCGCGAGAGTCGTGGGTGCGGTATGGCGGCTCGATGTGGGAGATTGGAATTAGGGTTAACATAGAAGTACTCTATATATATACTTGCGGGCCTTTATCGGGCCTAGATGATTTTGCGGGCCGTGCCGTGCCAGGCCACGTGTCTGGGGTGTGGCCTAAGCACGGTCCTGTGCATCGGGCCGTGCTGGCCCGGGCCTGCACAACACCGGACCGTGCCAAGCTCGTGCGGGGCTAAAATACCGTGCTTCGGGCCGTGCCAACCGGCCACGGGCTACATGGCCATTAATAGGTGTCTCCAAGTCCAACGCAGCTGAAGAAGGGGGGCGCCGTTCTGCAGCAAAGCTGAGCAAAAGGTATGTTTTCTTGGAATGTCAATGCTTAAATGCCATGTTCGCTTGGCTGATAAGCCATGAATGAAAGTACGGTTGACTGATTTGTTGTGAGAGAAAAATATTGTTCGTTGGCTGAAAAAATACGGCTTATAAGCTAAGCGAACCAGACGAAAATATGTTCCGGTTTTCTGGAAGACCGTGAGGGGATCAGGGGTTTGTTGGGTTAGGTTGGCTACTACATCATCCGGAGATTATGTTAATCTGATGGTAGTGGAGTACCTTTTAGTTGAGTGGACCTCCTATAGAACAAGTGAGCCCTGTCAACAGGGAGCCAAAAGTTTTGCATACAGACAGCTGCAGGGCCCAGCTATCCTGTGTTCTATTGGTTCTGAATTTAAACTGGAAAGACGGGGAAAATCGAAAGGCACGAAAGTTAAAAGTGTATAATTTGATGGTATATGTATAATTAATTAAAAACCTGAAACAACGAAGCGTTTGTAGTCCAACGGTTAGGATAATTGCCTTCCAAGCAATAGACCCGGGTTCGACTCCCGGCAGACGCATTTTTTATTTTGGCCCGTGGTTATCTCGTCTTTGGACTCCCGTTTTCCTTTCTTTTGGACTTTTGCTGCGCATGTTCCCTTGGGCTTCAGGCCCGTGGCCCGTGGGAATCATCGATAAACGACCACCACGCGACATGAGAGTGAAGCAGTGCCGCTATCGCCAGGGGCTGCAGGCTGCTATTGTACAACTGGATGAAGGCGAGTAAATTTTTTATCACCCACCTACTCCTTTGATTGCTTTTGTTTGTTTGTATGGAGCTAATTAAAATAGGCAGTTCCATAGGAGAATCATGCATGCATGGCATGATTGGTTGACGTCCAATATTTGCCTAACTAAAATTATGATAAGCTAAAACTTAGGTTAGCCAAAATCAAGGCTGGCCAAAGTTAGGACAAAAATATAGGATACCAATTGGTTGAGTGGTCATAACATTGGTAGAGAGCATTTTTTTTCTCATGCAATTTAAGAAGTTTCTAGAAACTTGCCAAAACATTAGCCATAAGCATTGGTGTGCTAATTCTTTGGCAATGAACCAAGTGGTGACTAAAAATTTTGGCTTACAATGATTTTGGTTAGGCAAAAATTAGAAGCCAGCCAATCAGGCTCGCAACATCAAACAAAAATAGAAGCACACCCACGCGTTGCCGTGAAAATTTTCTTAAAAATAAATCTGTTATATACATAGCATTACTTATATGGTATTCTGTATACTGTGTACATATATGAATGACCTGAATGTTATTTTAATGTATCAGAAGATCTGGTAAAAAATCATATTTGATAGATTATAGAGGAATAGGTGACGAAACAAATAGCGTATGTAGATGACTTGTTGCTAATAAATCAAAGATTTAAAAGTATTGCACATGATTGAGATGATGTGGATATTTTTTGTAATTAATAAGGCATGACATGACTTAGTAGGGATGATGTGGACACCTTACATGAAGAGATAGAACATCTAGTGGGGTCACTTAGCGGGGAATGATGTGAACACCTTGCATGAAGAGAAAATCATCTAGTGGAGTTTAATAAGGGATGACATGGACTTGGTGGGGATGATGTGGACACCTTTCATGAAAGAGATAGAACATCTAGTAGGGAATGATGTGGACACCTTACATGAAGAGAAAAATCATCGAGTGGGGTTTAATAAGGGATAACATGGACACCTTACACGAAGAGATAGAACATTTATTGGGGAATGATGTGGACACCTTACATGAAGAGAAAAATCATCTAGTGGAGTTTTGATGAGATGGACTTAGTGGGGATGATGTGGACACCTTGCATGAAGAGATAGAACATCTATTAGGGTCACTTAGTTGGAAATGATGTGGACACCTTCCATGAAGAGAAAAATCATCGAGTGGGATTTAGCTTTATAAGAGTATATAGATTGCTACTGTAGTGTATGTGCTAACGTTTTAAATCTTAAAAAGTTATAATTACAAGCTAAGTATTCGTATTAAATTTCAATTACATCATTGTGTTTTTACAATAAATACTTTAAATTAAGACCCCACTTACGTATTTTTAGATAAAAATCTTTTGAAGGACAACTTTTCGCCGGGAAAGAATATTTTCTTTTTATTATGTAGGGATAATGTTCTAGGTTTCAGAATAAAATGTTAATTATGTCTTCGCAAATAGCAAGAAAGATATTCTAAGTTCAAGAGGATAGTATTCAAGATTTAGAACAATAAAATTAAGTTCAGATTAATGATATTCATGTCCACGGTTAAGGTAAAATGACATTCCATAATATTCATGTCTAGTGTAGAAAAGAGAACATCTAATTAATACTATGAAAACAATTGGAATATATCATCAAATTTTCCATAGATACTATACAAACAACCTAAATTACACCATTTATTGCTACTTCGTCAACAATAAAAAAAGCATGCCATGTAATATCTCACTTATATGAATAAAGAAAGTATATCGTGAAACATACCATCAGCAGTCCAGAAAGGAAAAAGATTTCTTGTAATAGGCCGAAATTTGTGTGCGAATGACCTTCGTCCTCCAACCGGGCCAGGCTTGCCCTTCTCGCTTTAACGCGATCACGCCCAGCACCATGGGTGGGCCGTCGATGCTGCAAAAATAAACCGAAATATTGTTTCGGCTGATTTGTTGTCAGAGAAAAATATTGTTGTGACCGAAAAAAACAAGCTGAAAAAGGCAGCTTTGGACCGGCTGAGCCCACTGCATTTTCGTTTCATCAATCTTTTGATCCGAGCATTCAGTTTTTGAAATCGAGGTGTCCTCTTGTCCAGAACTTGGACAAGCGTTTCATTACTGAGGAGCGCCCCCCCACCACATCCTGTTTCATAAAAAAAAAAAAACAAGAGCTACGCACAGCGGCATAGATTAAGGAACGAACAACTGGGAACTCGCTTGCTTCCTATGTTTGTGCCACGATCCGCAGGTGACCAAACTTGCGATTCCAGATCACAGGGGAGAGTTGCAGCACTGCAAGTGGCGATACGTGCCGCCCGTGATAGCTGACGAGCCACTACAGCACCGAGCAGGCAGAGGCAGAGGCGCCCGCCCTTCGATTCGTGCGTGGCTCAAATTCTTGGATTTCACTTTCTGTATTATTACAGCTGCACATGAATGTCACCCTCAGAAGAATGTAGACCAGAACTTGCACATGATTGCACATGACTCGGACGGCATTAGCCTCTGCAAATGTAAGGACACGACCACCGATCGAGTACAGCCCGCAAGTTTGTGCTCCATTTACACTGAGAGTGTGATGCTTCTGTAATCTCAGTTGCTTTGGTAACGGAGTTAGGGTTTGCATTAGCAGTTTCTAAATGGTGTGCTCGTTGGCCGATGAAATGCTTTTGATTAGGACCGGGATGAAACGCATGAAACAACATTCTCTATATTGTTGGGAATCTTGGCAGCGAATATTAATCCACCAGTGGCAGGGATAATGACAACGTGACCAAACTTGAATTGCGGACGCCCGTTTTGCACATGTCCTCGTCGGTTCCATCGGTTAACAGGGGCTTGGATCACCTTTCACCTCTGAACCTCACACGCGCTAGGTAGGTATGCTTACTGGCGGGGCCGCTCCTTGATGTGATGATGATCACCTTTCTAGGGTGCGTTCGCTGGTCTCACCAGCCAGTTTCAGCCGGCTGCTCCTCCTCACAACAACCAGCCAGTTTCAGCCGCTACAGTGTTTCTCTCTCACAACAACCAGCCAGTTTCAGCCACCAAGGAACGGGGCCGAAAAATGGAATCTGCCTTGTAGAGTACTCCGTAGTATGCTGTATTGCTGTATGCCTTTGCCTGTAGCGACGTCAGTGAAAGAGATGCGCACGCCCAGCCATAATATGCTCTCTGAAACGTGTGAACCATGGTGAATATTCCTTGCTTTAAGTTACGAGAAGGGTCTTGGTGAACGCGACGACTGTGGAAGTGGAAGCCGACAGTCTTAATTGTTGAGGTAGCTGTGAAACCTGCCGGCGACCGCGATCGAATCCCCCGGCATTGACCTAGAAAATAATCTACTGAGTGCCACTGTAATTGACTGATAGAAATGTATATACGGAGTAGTAGTAAACTGCAAACGTCTCCCGTGCGCGTGTGGTCTTGTGGCTGGGGGTACGTATACGCACTATACGTAGAGCAGCCGTACACACTGGAACGGTACAAAGCTACAAAATCAAGGGCAGGAGTCCAAGTCTCAAAATAAAATAAACCTGCAGTTGGCCAGTTGCACGCACGCTTTTGACAAATCTCTCTTTGCCACTTGACTTGACGGAGCATGCGTGCACAGTCTCCTCGTTTGCACGCCTAGAACGAAGAAATGTCGCGGCAATCGCCAATCCACGAGCTTTACACGTCGTAAAGGCTCCGGGTTTTAGAACATGGCCGGGCTTGCACCTACGTACATACCGGCACATTGTTCATCCGCTACTTGCTAGCCAGCGGCTCTGTTTTTTCTTTCTTTCTGGGTACTACGTTAGCAGTTCCTAATTAGCAGACTGCTGGTTTCGGACTTCGATCGGTGCACGGTAAGCAGGAGTATTCAAATGCTGTGCTGTAGTCCTATGGCGAGGAGAAAAAAATGCACCGCTGGTGCAGCGTGCCATAATGCAAGTTGCAGCTCCGCTTCCGCACATGTCTGAGCATTCTTGGGCCTCCTACTAGTAGACTTTTCAAACGAGGGTGCCTATGGGGCCCACTTACCAAAAAAGGTCAATGGCCCCACACGGATCCGCACATTTGTTTTTTTGCCAGCCGACTTGGCGACCTGCATGCGGCTAGCTACCAAATCTCAGCGGACAGCGGGGGTGTGGTGTGCGTGTGGTGGGTCTTATCCCGGCAACAGTGATGAGCCATCCTAGCAGCGGTGGTTGACCCGGGCGTGGCTGGCATTGACTCGCCCGCGCACGGTGGGAAGCAGCGGCACATGCCGGCCTGCGGCACACACGTCTTGGGCTTGGCCTCAGCACTGTATGGACATGGACCTGATCGCTCTCGTCGTCCCGGTGACGCACGCACTCGACCTCCCATCTCCCTCGGCTCGTCCTCGGCTCCTCCTCCCCTAGGACCTACTGTGGCTCCGTGCCTTCATGGGCCAAGGTCTGTCTCGTCGCATACGTATCTCGCTGGATCGTTGACTCCACAAATCCAATGCCTTCTCCACCTGGTTCGTTTGGTCGTATTTGGCTCATAAGTCATGGCTGAAAATACTATTGATTGATTTGGTGTGAGAGAAAAATATTGTTCGTTGGCTAGAAACAAGCCAAAAACAAGTCTAAACGAACCGGGCGTCCGTCCTTGCCAGCTATGAGCAGTATAGGTATGTGCCCTATTTGTTTGGCTGAAAGTACCGTTCGCTGATTTGTTATGAGAGAAAGATATTGTTCATTGGCTAAAACAATATGGCTCATAAGCCAGGTGAACGGGACGATGATCGCGCTAGATGGATGGGGCCAGGCCGGCGGGACCAGCAGCAGAACGAAGAAACAAGAAGCCCTGTGGCCAACTTGTACGTATATTGCTTTGACCAACAAGCTGTACTAGCAGTGGTATGCCTGTACGTACGTACATACATACAAAAGAGATTTGGAGGAACAAGAGCTTCGTTCATAGTACAAAAGACGATAGTCCTACCTACTCTTCTTCTGTGCAACCTGCCATGCAGCCAGGCAGCCAGCCAGGCTATTTCGGTTTGGTCGCGTTTTGAGCGGCGCCACCTGTCATATCGGGCTGGTAGTGCCACCCATGCCAGGTTTCCACAAGTTAGGTGACTTAAAAATCAGTGACTTATAAGTTATGTCTATAAATTGTGGGTCCCACATAGAAAAATGTGGCTTATAAGTTTTAAGTATGGGTGAATCAACTTAAAACTTATAAGCAGGGATGA
This sequence comes from Miscanthus floridulus, assembly GCF_019320115.1. NCBI lineage: Eukaryota > Viridiplantae > Streptophyta > Magnoliopsida > Poales > Poaceae > Miscanthus > Miscanthus floridulus. The sequence continues at coordinate 108,271,268 of NC_089583.1, read as the reverse complement.
CTTATAAGTTGGTGATGCTTGATAAAATTAGTTACTTATTTCACTTTTTAACTTATAAGTAGATGACTTATTTGGAACCAAACGGACCTTAAATTAAAACACGATCAAGCAAGAACCAGATTCTCCGCTAATCCTGGTACGCACGGCGTGTGATCGATCTGTCGCCGACTCTTCTTCTGAATGGCGTGGAGGTGAAGCGGATAACAACGCCAGCCCAACTCGCGCGTGTACGTTGGACGGCCGTGAGCCGGCGATGCCCGGTTCGGCTCGGTGGCTCGCCATCGACGGAAAGCAGCGCGACGCCGTGTTCACATTAATGGCCGCCGGGTCTTTCCAGGAAGGAAAACGGGGTCGGTCAGTCGCAGCAGCTGTAGCTCTGGATAAAGATATATCCACAGGGGCCACAATTAATGAACGGGAGGAAAAACGAGCGCCAACCAGCGGAACGGGAGTACGGGGACGCTGCGCTCGGTTCAGCTGTCATTGTACGCTTAGCTTTTTTTTTCTTCAAATAAATTAGACGTAAAAATCAGCGTATGCGGTTTATAGAGCAGCCATGTTGCGGTCGTCCACCCCTCCAGTTCGTGGCCCTTTCACACGGAGTCCCCCCCTCTCCCCCGCCTATAAATGCCCGCCCGCTCCTCCCAGGTTTCGGCACTCCCATTCGGCCATTCGCTCAAGGCGCTCGTGAACACTTCGATCTCCGCCCATCTCTGCGATCCGTTTGTCTCTGTGATTTGGTTCGCTTTAGCAGTTTAGCCTAGGCTTTCCTGCAGGTAGCAGCTTCTTGCGAGGCAGAGTCTTGCGTCTTGCTGCTTGAGTTGGTTGGGTCGCGATGGCCGGCGGCGTGGTGGTGAGCTCCGGAGGGGGCAAGGACTACCCCGGCAAGCTCACCATGTTCGTGCTCTTCGCCTGCATCGTCGCCGCCACCGGCGGGCTCATCTTCGGATACGACATCGGCATCTCCGGTACGGCGCCAAGCACCCGGCCCCTCTCTGCCTCTCTCTGATCGATTTTCTTGGTCGCGGTATTTCCAGTTTTTTTTCCATGGCTGTGGTTGAGAGAGAAGAAGAAAAATCACAGTTCTTGTTTGGATCTCGCACGCTGCTCTGTTCTTGCGATTTTGCGAATCAGGCAGGGTATTTTCTCGGGCGCAGTTCACCTACCGTCCGGTCGGGAGACTGGACGCATGGTGTCCGAGCGTCTTTTGCGCATACATACAAAACTGCGATATTCCTCTCGTTTTCTTTGTTTCCTTTTACCAGATTCTTGCAAACCCAAGAAGAATCTTTCCATGCATCACCTCGCCATCTTTCATTTTCTTTTGTTTTGATTATTCCCCCTAGACACTACTAGTGGTTCTTTAAGTTAATGATAAAGAAAAAAAAGATTATCCAAGATCATTCCATAACAAAGAAAATAGGTTGCTGACGTGTTTGTGCAATGCTGTGGTCGAGCAGGTGGCGTGACGTCGATGAACCCGTTCCTGATGAAGTTCTTCCCGTCGGTGTACCACAAGGAGCAGGAGGCGGAGCGGAACCAGAGCAACCAGTACTGCAAGTTCGACAGCCAGCTGCTGACCATGTTCACCTCCTCGCTCTACCTCGCCGCGCTCGTGGCCTCCTTCTGCGCCGCCACCGTCACCCGCGTGGCCGGCCGCAAGTGGTCCATGTTCGGCGGCGGCGTCACGTTCCTGGTCGGCGCCGCGCTCAACGGCGCCGCCAAGGACGTGGTCATGCTCATCCTCGGCCGCGTCCTCCTCGGCATCGGCGTCGGCTTCGCCAACCAGGCCGTCCCCGTCTACCTCTCGGAGATGGCGCCGGCGCGCCTCCGCGGGATGCTCAACATCGGGTTCCAGCTCATGATCACCATCGGCATCCTGTGCGCCAACCTCATCAACTATGGCACCGCCAAGATCAAGGGCGGCTGGGGCTGGCGAGTCAGCCTGGCCCTGGCCGCCGTGCCGGCGGCCATCATCGCCGTGGGCGCGCTGTTCCTGCCCGACACCCCCAACTCCCTCATCGACCGCGGCTACACCGAGGACGCCAAGCGGATGCTCAAGCGGGTGCGCGGCACGGAGGACGTGGAGGAGGAGTACAACGACCTGGTGGCCGCCAGCGAGGAGTCCAAGCTGGTGGCGCACCCCTGGCGCAACATCCTGCAGCCGCGGTACCGCCCGCAGCTCGTCATGGCCATCGCCATCCCCATGTTCCAGCAGCTCACGGGCATCAACGTCATCATGTTCTACGCGCCCGTGCTCTTCAAGACGCTGGGCTTCGCCGACGACGCATCCCTCATGTCTGCCGTCATCACGGGCCTCGTCAACGTCTTCGCGACCTTCGTGTCCATCGTCACCGTGGACCGTCTCGGCCGCCGCAAGCTGTTCCTGCAGGGCGGCACCCAGATGCTCGCGTGCCAGATCGTCGTTGGCAGCCTGATCGGTGCCAAGTTCGGCTTCTCCGGCGTGGCCGAGATCCCCAAGGCGTACGCGGCCATCGTGGTGCTCTTCATCTGCGCGTACGTGGCCGGCTTCGCCTGGTCCTGGGGACCCCTCGGGTGGCTGGTGCCCAGCGAGATCTTCCCGCTGGAGATCCGGTCGGCGGGTCAGAGCATCAACGTCTCCGTCAACATGCTCTGCACCTTCATCATCGCGCAGGCGTTCCTCCCCATGCTCTGCCGCTTCAAGTTCATCCTCTTCTTCTTCTTCGGCGCCTGGGTCGTCGTCATGACCATCTTCGTCGCGCTCTTCCTGCCAGAGACCAAGAACGTGCCCATCGAGGAGATGGTGCTCGTGTGGAAGGCGCACTGGTACTGGGGCCGCTTCATCCGCGACGAGGACGTGCACGTCGGCGCCGACCTCGAGATGCCCTCTGCCAACGGCAACGGCAAGGTCGGAGCCGGCAAGCTCGGCGGCATGCAGTAGCCATGGCGGCGCCTGGGCGTCCCTCGCTGCTGATGCCTGATGGCGGGCAATAATCTACTCATACATAAATCCATTATTCTTGGGGTTTAGCGGGAAATTTGAAACTTTAAGGATTCTTCATCACTGTATTATAATCGTGTCATTAGGTAGGATGACTGGATGATGACGAGCAGTCAACTAGTCTTCGTCTCCTGTCTTCTTTTTTCCCTTTTTTTTTCTCTCTGTGTGCGGGATACTCAATGTGCGGTATAATTATATTTGGATCAGATCAAATCAAATATGAATATCAATTGCAAGTTGCAACTGCAGAAGCTCTGGATTTCCCGTGCATGGATGAATGCTGACCACTGGTACTGACTTTCAGATCCACTGCAATTAAAGCCATTTGCATAAAAAGGGAAGAATTTAACGCTTATTATTTACTATATCCCTGTGTTTCTTACGTGTCATTAGGTCTATCCTAATTCAAATATTCTTAACTTTGTCCGTTAATTTTTAAAATCCCATTTAGCTCCACAGCATATGAACAATATATTATGACAATATTTCGCATAGCGAACGTAAAAAAACATAAATCTTATGTTGTTAACCACTAATCTTTTTAAAATTGATGTTCAAAGATATAAATATTTGACTTAACGCAAATTTAATACATGCAAAAAAAACAAAGGGGATTTTTCACACAACAATCAAAATGTATAAGCATCAGTTTACAGAGACTTCAGGAAAAAGACTGATTCGTTCAAGCATTTGATTAGCCATTTCACAGGGTCATGAGTTTCCACCTCAACGTTTAGGGGCTCCTTGGCATGATTTCTGGCCTCTCCACAAACTCAATTAGGGCTCTATTTGGATACCCCGTCCTATTATAACAACCAAATTATATAATCAAGACCAACCCACCACTCTCCTGTCAAGGAGTTCAGGTCCCCGTTCAAACTTGGACTCCAAGCCTCCATTCCTGAGTCCCGAACTTAGTGTGGTGCTTAGACCTTTACCATCCCCGCCTCCAATCAGTCGGTCCAGAAAGAGCCGAAACCCATGATAAGAGAGCAACTAGCCTTTTCGCCCCCATAAGCAAGTATGTGCTCAGGATATTAAGTCTGTGACTTGACTAGAATCCACAGCAACAGACAGTCCTTAACCGATACGGACAGAGAAAACAATGTAGCCAAGTGAAGGGACCGTGACGCCTAAGAGGGGGGGTGAATTAGGCAACTTAAAAAATCTACTTCACAACTATGGCCTCTTTTTCTAACTCTAGCAAAACCTTTGCAATAGAAGAACTATCTAAATGTGCAACTACGGTTTTGCTAGTGAGTTGCTATCTCTACCGCAAAACAAGTAATGTAAGCAATGTAAGTGCGGAAGCTAAAGAGCAAGGTAGAGATATGCAAACTCCTGTTGACAACTCCGATATTTTTACCGAGGTATCGAGAAGCGCGTAAGCTTTCCCCTAGTCCTCGTTGGAGCCCCTCGTAAGGAATCCCTCGCAAGGGCTAAGCTCCCGGTCGGGTAACTCCGTGGATAGCCTCGGGCCTTCCCCACGCGCAAGTGGGTCTCCGACGTGCCTTCCGGCAAGCCTCTCCCGGATGCTCCCCGCCGTCTTCACTATCAAGCTTCCGGCCGAAACGCTGCGGGCCTTGTTCCCTCCGGTACACGATGGCGGCCACACCACAAACGCGGTTGGTGTGATCTCGCAAGACTTGAAGCCCCTCCGATATACAACAATGGTGCTCGCAAGCATCGAGTGGTAAGAGGTATGCAAACCTCACTAAATAATAGGCCTAAACCTAGAGCAAGCACATGAGCGGTGGTCTAATCAACCTAAGCACTTCGCAAAGCACCTACGCTAATCACCTAATGAATCACTAAGCTCTATGCAAGTGGAGATCACTAAAATGGTGTAACAACATCCTTGGTATGTTTTCTCAGCTCCACTCCTGTCAAATAGCCGGTTGGGGGTTGTATTTATAAGCCCACTGAGAAAGTAGCCGTTGGAGTCGAACTCCTGCAATTCTACTACAGATCGGACGCTGAATCGTCCTGACCGGACGCGTCCGGTCGTCCCGACCGTTGAGCCGGCAATATACTGATCGGACGCTGGCCAGCGTCCGGTTGCCTGCCACCGGACGCGTCCAGTCGCAGATTTGCCGCTCTGGAACCTCTCTGTACTCGATCGGACGCTGCTTCCCTGCGTCCGGTCGGTTTCGCCGCCCGCGTCCGGTCATCCCGACTATAGAGCTGGTCCAGCGTCCGGTCGCCTCTGCGAGCTCGTTTCTTCGCGATCTTGCGTACGGCTTGGTTCCAATCTTCATGCTTAGACTTTGCTTGATCTCTTGGGTCTTTTCTTGTGCTCCTAAGGTCTTGCTTCAGGTGTTGATCATCGGATCATCACGTCGCCTTCGTCCAAGTTACGTCTTGTACCCTATTGAACTACAAAACAAACACTTGTAAATTCATTAGTCCAATTTGATTGTGTTAGTCATCAAACACCAAAATCCAAAGTAAATGGGCCAAGGGTCCATTTTCCTTACAATCTCCCCCTTTTTGGTGATTGATGCCAACACGACCAAAGCAAGCAAATAATAATAAAAAATTAAATTTAAAAATTATCTACTTGCTAGGATGCAATGCAAAGGGCAAGGTTTTATGATGCTAGAGTATCCTACTTAGATACCAATTGAAGACCATCTTGCCCTTGCAAATGTCCCCATGTGGCATTATGGATTTAAGCCTTGCTTCCTACAAAATTTTCAATACATAGGCAATCCATAATCCACTATCCTCTCTTTTTCGGACCATTACACCTTATTTTAATGCTTGCCTTTGGTCCTCTAAATTCTCCCCCTTTGGAATCAAACAACAAAAAGGAAGACATTAGTGGCACAAGGGAGGGTCAAACTTTGTGATCCTTTGAATGTAGAAAGGAATAGGTCACAAAATTTGACTCTCACATTATATAGATTAAGCCCCCCTAAATATATGCATACATATGATAGAAAGCAAAGTGTATGCATAATTGGCACATTATTGCACAAGGGAATTTAATCTATATAATGCATGGAGAAAGCATATAAATGTCAAAAAGAAATCAACATGATGATGCCAATTTAAGAATGATGCTTAACTCCGGGGACTCTAATTTCCTTACAATGAGACTACTACACATGTGACAGGTTTAAAAAAATGATACCATTTGAAAAAGTGTTAGTATCAAAGTATCCAAGTTGTAGAATTACTCCCCCTAAATATGTGCACACAAATGTAGTAAACTTTGTAGAAATCATGCACATTGATTTTAGAATAAAAATATCACTTGAAAGATGACATCTCATGAATGTGAGAATTATTTTCAAAAATGATATTTAGGAGAGATTATCTACAATTTGGACTTTGACACATATTAGATGAACAATAGTAAGACAAGCTATGTGCCGTGCTTCTAAGCAATTTTAAATCATGTAGGTTTGCTCCAAGGGTTAAAAATGAGAACGAGCAAGCCTACCAAAAGATATACCTAGTGTATGCATGATAAAAGAAATAAGCATGCAAATGCAAACCTAGGCATGAAGAGTAACTAGATGCTTAAAGATACCAATTGTAGGAAAAGCTAATTGCAAGATGTACCAATTGAAAAGTAATAACATCTAGTTACCTAACATGGGAAGGGGAATTTGGGTCCATAGTATTCACTAACCCACTTGGCAATGATTTTGTCCTTCATGATGCACCCCATGAAATGCACCCATACTTTGCCAAGTCTTCAAATTCCCTGAAGTCCGACGGACTTCTCACTTCCCTTTTGGGATCCAAACCTTCTTGGTGCTCTTCATGTTTGAAATGATTTCCTTTGGCACCCAAAAGCGTTTGACCCCATTGTTGGCTTGCTTGTTCACCTTGATGGCCACCACCTTGTCATTTTTCTTCTTCAAGAGATAAGGTGTGGAGGCCTTCTTGTCCACCTTGTTGGTGTAGGTGTTGGAGAGCTTGCTTGTTTGCTTTTTCTTCTTCTTTGCTCCTCCCCCATTCTTCACCTTGCACTCGTAGGACTTGTGACCTTCCTTGTGGCACACGTAACAAACCGCGGTTTGTCCTTCATCAAGCTTCTTCACTCCCTTGACGGTGTTATCTTGATGAAGTTGGGTTTGCTTCGCCTTGTCTTTCACTTAAGTCAAGTCCTTGGTGAGGCGAGCTACTTCTTGCTTGAGTTGCTCATTTTCCTTTGCAACCTCTTGTGTGCATGTATCTACAACAACTTTCTCAACACAAACTTAGTTGCATAAAGGTGAGTCTAAACATAAATCATTATAAGAAGTAGAGGCATCCTTTTTAGACATGTTAAAGATAGAACTTTTCTTTTTAGATACCTTGGTGGGGGTTGTGCTAACGGCTTCAAGATTAGCAACTTTATTAGTTAGCTCATCACAATGTTTGCACATGGTTTCCATTTTAGCAAGCAAACTATTATATGCTTCTTGTGAGTTAGCTAACTTTTCTTTTAATTTTTCATTTTTCTTTAAGAGTTGCTCATCATTGATTGTGCATGCATTTGTTGTTGCACTAGCCTCAAGTTTCTCAATTTTAGTAGATAGTTCAATATTGAGATTAGCAAAGTTCTCATATTGTTCAAGCAAGGTTTTGTATGCTTTTTATGAACTATCGAGCTTTTCTTCTAAACTTTTGAGCTTCTTGTGTTGACTAGTGCAAGCTTTAGCATAATTAAGATTTTCTGGCACAAGTTCATGATAAGAAGGCATATCATCATCACTATCACTCTCACTAGAGGAAGAGCTTTCGTTACCTCGTGCCATAAGGCACACACGAGAAGAGCTTGATGATGAGTGTTTGCGGCCTCGCCTCTTGTGATGGGGTTCTTCTTCACTTGAAGAATCATCCCATGATCTTATTGATGCGAGGGCTTGGTTTTTGCATACCTTCTTTGTCTTGGGTATGGGCTTGTTTGGACAAACTTCCACAAAGTGCCCCAACTCGCCGCATCCATGGCATCCTCTCTTTCTTTGTTCATTTCTTTGATTTGTGAAAATGAAATCTTGAATTTGGATAAGCACACCCTTGACATTGAGCCTTTGGATCATCTTTTCCACCTTGTTGATCACTTTGATTGATTCTTCATCAAGATCGAAGGTGGAGGAGGAAGATTGATCATCACTAGAATCTTCATCATCATCATCATCATCGTCCTCATCTTCTTCTTCATCTTCACTTGAGGAACTTGAACTTGAGCTTGAGCTTGTCTCAACTTGCTTGCCCTTCATCTTCTTTTTCTCGCTACAAGCGAGAGCTTTGCCTTTGCTTGATGAAGAGGCTTCTTCTTGACCCATCTTACGTGACATTTCAAATGCCACTAACTTGCCAATGGCTATGCCCAGGGTCATGTTGCTCAAGTCCTCCATGTTGTGAAGGATGGTGATGATGCTTGCATATTTCTTTTGTGGTAGCACAGAGATGATCTTCCTCATGATGTCCGCATCATCTAGCTTTAATAATCCTATAGAATAGAGCTCATTGATGATTAGATTCAAACGAGAATACATATCGCGAACAAGCCCATCATCATTGATAGTAAAGGAATCATAGTTTTGCTTTGCTAGACAATGTTTTTACTCACGGACATTGCTTGTGTCGTCACGGAGCTCTTGGAGTTTTAACCAAATTTCATGTGCTGTACTTAAAGTGAATACTTGGTTAAAAACATCCATACTAAGTGATTCAAATAAGCAATTTTTAGCTCTAGCATTGAAGTGCATTTCTTTTTCATCACTCTTTGTGGGTTTTTTAGGATTCTTGATGGATTTCATCCCGTCACGAGTGACTCTCCATACACTCAAATTAACCGCCTTAAGGTGGCAAGCCATTCTAGCTTTATAGTATGAGAAGTTAGTGCCGTCAAAGTGCGAAGGCCTAGCGATATCCATCCCAACCACTCTAAATAGCGTCGGCTCAATGGCGGTTAAGCCAAAGGTCTAAATTGAGCCAACCGGCTTTGATACCAATTAAAGGGACCGTGATGTCTAAGAGGGGGGTGAATTAGGCAACTTAAAAAATCTACTTCATAACTATGGCCTCTTTTTCTAACTCTAGTAAAACGTTTGCAATAGATGAACTATCTAAATGTGCAATTACGGTTTTGCTAGTGAGTTGCTATCTCTACAGCAAAACAAGTAATGTAAGCAATATAAGTGCGGAAGCTAAAGAGCAAGGTAGAGATATGCAAACTCCCATCGACGACTCCAGTATTTTTACCGAGGTATCGAGAAACGCGCAAGCTTCCCCCTAGTCCTCGTTGGAGCCCCTCGCAAGGAATCCCTCGCAAGGGCCAAGCTCCCGGTCGGGTAACTCCATGGATAGCCTCGGGCCTTCCCCATGCGCAAGTGGGTCTCCGACGTGCCTTCTGGCAAGCCTCTCCCGGATGTTCCCCACCGTCTTCACTATCAAGCTTCTGGCCGAAACACCGCGGGCCTTGTTCCCTCCGGTACACGGTGGCGGCCACACCACAAACACGGTTGGTGTGATCTTGCAAGACTTCAAGCCCCTCCGATGTACAACAATGGTGCTCGCCAGCACCGAGTGGTAAGAGATATGCAAACCTCACTAAACAATAGGCCTAAACCTAGAGCAAGCGCATGAGCGGTGGTCTAATCAACCTAAGCACTTCGCAAAGCACCTACGCTAATCACCTAATGAATCACTAAGCTCTATGTAAGCGGAGATCACTAAAATGGTGTAACAACACCCTTGGTATATTTCCTTAGCTCCACTCCCCTCAAATGGCCGGTTGGGGGTTGTATTTATAAGCCCCACCGAGAAAGTAGCCGTTGAGGTCGAACTCCCACAATTCTGCTACTGATCGGATGCTGAATCGTCCTGACCGGACGTGTCCAGTCATCCCGACCATTGAGCCGGCAATATACTGATCGGACACTGGCCAGCGTCCAGTCGCATCCCACCGGACGCGTCCGGTCACAGATTTATCGCTCTAGGACCTCTCTGTACTCAATCGGACGTTGGTTCCCTGCGTCCGGTCAGTTTTGCCGCCCACGTCCGGTTGTCCTGACTGCAGAGCCGGTCCAGCGTCCTGTCGCCTCTGCGAGCTTGTTTCTTCGTGATCTTGCGTACAGCTTGGTTCTAATCTTCATGCTTGGACTTTGCTTGATCTCTTGGGTCTTTTCTTGTGCTCCTAAGGTCTTGCTTGAGGTGTTAATCATCGGATCATCACATCGCCTTCGTCCAAGTTATGTCTTGTACCCTATTGAACTACAAAACAAACACTTACAAATTCATTAGTCCAATTTGGTTGTGTTAGTCATCAAACACCAAAATCCAAAGTAAATGGGCCAAGGGTCCATTTTCTTTACACCAAGCTATGCCCCGTTGGCCACAGGACACAACCTATTACACCCACCAATACACGTACCATATCCCTGTCCGGTCTCTATTTCCTTTCACCATTTTATCATGAGAGCAATAATAATAATCACCTATTGTTAGTAATGACAGGTTACTCATGCTACCGATAGCCTAAGCATAGCAGCTACTCGACCTATGCTAGTAGGACTCATAGGTAGGTTTATCTATGCATGTAGTTTCAATATAAATCCTGTAACGTAAATGCACATCACATATATATATCTAGTGATTTTTCAAAATAAAGGTTATGCACCGGGGCTTGCCTAGGGCAGGCGGATTGTCAGCTAAGTCAGTTAGTGATTGCTCTAGGACCTTCTCCTGCACAAGGGCCTCCTCCTCGTACTCCTCGATCACCTCTTTGTACTCCTGCTCTCCGACGGTCACGAACTACACCAACTCATTCTCTACATGCATGCAATGATGATGCAACACTTAATATTTTGGCAACAACAACTGTTAAAATAAGAATACATATGCTAAGCTACAAAGCTAGCTCTAATGACTAAGATACTAAGATAATCATTATCGCTACCAAGCTCATCCTACAAATGCTTAATTTTTATAAACCAATATAATGCATTATTAAATTAGCCTTAATGGGTATTTAGCTACCATATTAAATAATCTATTTTAGGGCTATAAAAATTACAGTGAGTACATAATAATACAATGAAGCTACTATAAAAAATTTAGGGTTTTTGCTATCACCAATCTACCACAAAAATTCCTACAATATTTAATTTAATAATATTGAGCACTCTCAAATGATTTAATAGCTCCTGGTATCAACAAGCACAAATATGAACTAAATACACTAATAGATAGAGCACAATTTTAGGAACCTAACAAAATTTGTTTCGCAATTTTTAGATATCTACATTATTTTATATTCATTACCAAATTTTAGCTCAAAATTAAAATAAAAAGCTATTTCTATTTTTCACGAAAAAGATAAACCGATTTTGGTCCAACGCGGCCCACACATAGAGGCGACCCACGGCGGGGAGCCCTCGTGCGCGCTGACACTCTTACAAAAATGCCCTCACGTTATCAGATAATAGCGCGAACACTACACGTACTATTTCTATAGACAACAACTTTGCAATGGAGCCCTCGTATCTTTTCACCTTCGCATCAGAGAGGTCCCCGAGATGCCCCGTGCTCGCCGGCATGGCAGGCGGTACGCCGGCTACCTGAGACCCTTGCAGAACTAGCTAGGGTACCGATGCTCACCTATGGGCTGACGCACAACGATGGGCGGTAGTTGCACGAACGGGGGTGAAGCAGAGCGGGCTCTCCTCGGCGGTAGTGACCTGCAGTGGCGGCAACTGCATTCCGGTGAGCCACAGCGTACAATAGATAATAGAGGTGACAGGTAAGCATCAGTGACGCACCACGATCCTACCCGTGGTGGTGTACTAGCTAGAGACGCCCCGAGCAAGTCTGGCCGCATGCGCTAGGTGAGCTCGATGGTGAACCGCAGCCACATGACCATGTCAGTGGCATGGAGGCGACACTAGGGCTGTGACTAGCATGCGCATGATGAAGAGGGGTTCTAGATGAGGCTAGTGGTGTGGTCAATTCAACATGAGATGGCGTGGTTGGAGTTGGCCACGATGAGGTGGGCTAGGCCTTAATGGGGCGGCGGTGGGAGCAAAGCTTGGAAATTGGAGCTTGACCTGGCCGTAATCAAGGTGAGGTGGGGGTGGTTGGCAAGAGGATGTAAAGGTGGAGACGTGGGCATGAGGAATTGATAAGAGGTGCTCGCTCTTTGACTCACCGTGACTACAACTCGACGGCAGCGAAAAGCAGAGGAAGAGAGAGAGAGAGAGAGAGGCACGGCAGGTGGGCTCAGCTCATCCTCACCTTGGTGGGATGCGAGCGGTGAGACCGAAAGACCCACGCGCCGGCGCTAGCCGATAGACGCACACACCCGGCCGGCATGGCCCACACGACTGTAGTGTCATTAATGACAAGGCGACGATGAGCCCGACCACGTGCGCGCGGCAGAGGCGACACGCACTGGGACGGTAATAGCGTAGAGATGCAGCTGATAGGTGCGCATGTGATGACGATATGATGGCAGCGACAGCATCATGGTGTGAGGTGGGTCGGCAGCGTGGCGAGTTAGCAGTGGCGGACGCGACGGCGAGATGATAGCGTCAGTAGTGGCTTCATCATGGCGCGGTGGGCCAGCGGCAGCCGAGCCATAGCCAGGCTAGAGGCAGCCATGGTCAGCCACGTGCGGCAGCACGTGCATGCATGACCAATGCGGCGACGCCAAACGCCCTAGCATGGTGATCACGGCCATGCGACCAACCAGCCCGAGACATGTGACACGCACGAATTTTAAGGCCCTCAACACGACCAAACGATTGCTCCAGGAGCCAAACCAGCTTCACCATGCTTAAGATGGCATATGAGACTACCAAATCGAGCTATAATACTACACCACCCTTTAACCTAATCTCTCACAATAAATTGCTAAACATAGCAATGTCTAGCTTTCGGTAGACTTAAAATTCTGAGTTTTTGAGCTGGATTTGTTTTCAAGTTAAGTTTCTAGACTATTAGAAATACCAGCTAGTAACATTATTTTTCTACAGCAAGTATTTCATTGCCATCTACAAAGTTTGCACTTCAAACTTTTTTAAGTGTCACATACATGTTCTATAGTATTTTTATTCAATAAAAATTAGTTTCAAACCCTACATGATATGCATGAACTATCAAATCAACTTTCGTTTAGCATTTTTATTGATCATTTTGAGTTACAGAAATTGATCTACACACTTTATCACATGCATTATCACAAAAACATGATGCTCATGATATAGTTTAGCAAGTTGTTTAAGTGGTAACACCGAGAGTGTTATAGAGGCCGAGAGTAGCATGTTGCCCTAAGGGCACCGCCACTGGTTGTCCGGTAGCACCGCCACCCCTAGGGCGGTGCCCATCTAGACATGGACGAGTAGAGCTAGTGCTAGGGCTGGCACTGGAAGTGGCAGTGTGCACCGCCACAGGCGTGATGGTGCACCGCCGTGGGCACCGCCACCTTGTCCGGTGGCATCGCCCCTTTTCAATAGAGAGCAGGGGAAACTAGGACAGGCACCGCCGCGGGCACCACCACCTCTGGGTGGTGCACCGCCCTAATTTTCTAGAGAGAAGGAATTTCAGGGTGTTGGCTGGGGTGGCACCGCCACCCCCTATCCGGTGCCACCGTTGCTTGTCTGGTGATCACCTAACCAGTCAAGTAGCCGTTGGATTCGACCATTGGGGGGCACCGCCACCCCATGTTCGATGACCGCACCGCCATGTCTGGTGCCCATGTAGAAAGTAGCTCCAAGGGGTAACGGCTCTATTTGGCTTAGGGGCTATAAATAGAGGTGGAGGTCGGGCATTTGGCTGGTTGAGCACCCTTGGGACTGAGTGTACATTTTTGGGGAGTGCTTGGGAGCCCTCTAACTCACTTGTGCTTGATAGTGATTATCCGATCGAGTGAGTGAGCGATTGTAGTGCGATTGCAACGTGAGGTTGCATCGAGTGGCATAGGTGATCTAGTTACAAGCCGGTGGTGCTTGTTGCTCTTGGAGGTTGCCACCTCCTAGATGGTTTGGTGGCTTGTGACTCCGTTGAAGCATGCAAGAAGATTGTACGGTGCTTTGGAGGAGGATTTGTGAGGGGGATTGTGCTCACTCCGCGGGGATCGTAAAGAGCAACTCTAGTTGAGCGTGTCATTGAGCTACCCTCACTTTCAGAGTAGGTTCTTGTGGTGTCCAACATGCGGGCTTGGCGAGTCGACACAACGGAGACGTAGCTTGGTGGCAACCAAGTGAACCTCGGGAGAAAAACACCATGTCAACATTGTCTTCATCATCTTCTCGGTGGTTTGTATTCCGCGAAACACAAGCTTGTATTACTTTCATATATATTGTGCTTGTGTAGTTGCTCTTGTGACTAGTTTAGCTTTAGTAGCTTGTGTAGCATAAGAAGTAACTCCCTGGAATGGCTAATTTGGTTTTAGTAACCTTGTTAGTCACATTGCTTAGTTTGTGTAGTTAAATAATTTGCGCTCTCTAATTTGGCTTGTGTAGCCTTGTTATTGAGCATTGCTAGTAAGCTTATGTGGCTTTGTGCTTTTGCATACTAGATTGTGTAGGAGCTTCCTCAGTTGTGTGAAGTACTAGTTGCATATGTTTGTGTAACCTTGCAAGCTAGATTGGTTAGGTGAGCTCTAACTAACCCGGCACCTTAGTTGTTTGTTTAGAATCTTTTCAAGGTGCTTGATAACTTAGATAGAGGAGTGTAGTCTTGGCTAGACCGATAGTTTTAATTCCGCACTTGTATCAGTTAGCCGACGCGATTAAGTTTTAGAAAGAACTATTCATCCCCCTCTAGTCCGTCATCTCGACCCTACAAAAAGATATGATAGGAGTTTCTCACTTTAACCAACCATAATCAATTGACTTAAACGCTCTAATTATTATAATCTATAATCCTGATTATAATAATGCTATGCATAATCTAGATTATCATAATCGAGCTTTAATCCAAATAGTCCCTAGAAGTACTGCCAAATATGAATGTCAAGTCTTGCCAAATAATCGAGCTTTGTGAAGCCATTTTGTGGCAAGAATAATGGCTTTTCCTAGCTTTGTCTATGGTCCCCACACACTCAAACATAGAAGAAGTCATCACGTTCTCATAAATTACAGAAAATGCTATTGATCACTCATGTGTACCATATTGGCAAGCCAAAGCCAGAGTTGTTTTTAAAGAAATCGGGGACATACCATACGAGTATTCCATGATAATCAATATGTTTATAAACTTAATCAAATTTTAAACAATTTGACTTGGCGCTATGTAGTAACTGCATCCGTGTCCCGTGAATTGAGGCATTTCTTATGACAGTGCAGTGTTCGCCTAAACGGTCTAAACGACCAATAAACGGTAAATGGTGGTAAATTGTTTTGTTTAGGGGTAAACGGAAATTAAATGGTTGACCAAGAAAAAACGGTATAAACGGCCTAAACGGAACGGAGATAAACAGCATTAAACGGGCTAAACAATTGTTTAAACGACTTTTTAGGCTAACATGAGGTAAATCTAGGTCCGTTTTGTATGGATAAATTTGTATACTTAAGTTTATTATATTTATAAATGTGTACACTTGATATGTTACATGCATAAATATCTATATTTGGTTCTTTTCACATGCATAAATATATATACATACCAAAATAATTGATTTTTACTCGGATAAATATATATCAATGCTAGAATACTTGATTTTTTACATGTATATATATAATTATATATATATTTTTAAAGTACAAAACTATTTAGACCGTTTAACTTCGTTTAAACACCGTGTAAATAGCCTAAACGGTAAACGAAGGGCGACCGTGTAAAGACCATTTACTGTTTAGGAAAACATTGTTCTAGCACACTAGATTGTTGTTACACTAAGGACTCATTTTGTGTCGTAAATGTAATATATTTTTTCTATAAATTTGATTAAGATCTTAGGCAATCTGACTAAGGATAGAATTAAAAAAATTGCATCCTCTCGAGGGTGGAGTTATTAAGGAGCTTCTATACTTAGGTGACTGGATTTTTGGAAAGTTACAGCCAACAATTCATGAAAGACAACTAGTACAATTAAAATGACAACTCACAAGAGACATAATTAATTTTTTCTATAGCCAAAAAATGATAAAATTGAATGTTGGTTGAACAACAACAAAAAAAAGTCAGACACCTGACACATACAAAAAGTGGAGGTATTAACGATTACGCAGTGGTGGGAGGCCTGCGTCCCTTCTGTACGGGCTGAAAAATATAAGGGTGCGGCAAATGCAACAGACCATGTGTCTGTTTTTTCCGGTAATTTTGTTCAGTACACGAATCTTAGGGCCTACTTTGGTAACAGGTGCCTATAAGCCCAGGGACAGGAACCCCCGACGGGGAAATTTTTTTTTGAAATTTGATTCCCGCCTCTAACCAGGAGGATTTCCCCGTCGTGGGAGGTTCCTGTTGCCATTTGGCAACAGGTTGTCCAGAGATCAGCCCGTTCGCTATAGCATGTAGCTGCCGTTGCTACTTCTGAACCACACTGAACTACATGATACTATAGAAGGTCTACTGCAGCTGCAAGCCACAGCTTGGTATGCAGAACCTTGGTACGTCTTAGAAAATTGAAAACAATGTCTTATAAAATCAAGAAAAACATTTTTTAATAATATAAGGAAATCACACAGATCAATGCCAACCACAATATTTTCATGAACATAATGCATGAAAAATCACAAGACCAAAATTATTTGACATAGTCCAATACATAGAAAGTTTAATTCAAGTAGCAAATTCAACCTAGCTAATCCATTTGTCACCGAATCACTGATCAAATCCATCCAGATATCTAAGACATAATCAAAAAAAAATTATGGTTCAACTCCTTTCATAAGCGGTGTTCGAGAGAAAAAAAACTCCTTTGCATAAGCTTCGCGCATAGGCACTGTAGCTAGTAAAAACAATTTTCTTCTCAAATCATGCATTTGCTTCCACACCAAGAACCCTGCAGGTAAACAAGGAAAAACATTAGTAGCTAGAGACATACCTAAAGTAAACTAATCTAGTGCTCCTAGGATACATCAACTTGAACAAGGGTAAACATGTGGCATGCCACAGCAAGCAAATTACAAATGTGAAAAAGTTATTTAAGTTTTGGTGCAGCTGCAGGTTAGTCATCTAAGCTCCACAAGACCAGTCACAAAATGATGAAACAAATTCAACCAGACCTACATAGAAGGATGGCTAAGATACTTTTTTGAGAAACCAGAGTAAAAAAGACAGCACTTTTGTACAAGGTAACAGCTAAACGTGTCAAAATTCAACTATAAAAAAGAAGTAAATATATTGGCATCAACCAACTGAAGAAAAAGGTTGAACTATTTCATCATGTATTAAGATATCCATAGTACTCCTGCTTTTTCCTTCTATATTCCACTCTAAAAGCATTACCAGCCAAGACATACCAAAGTAAACTAATTCAGTGGCAGCTAAGCATTACCTAATCTACTATTTGAGCCAAATCAAGTGAACATTTTTGTTTTTTATTTTCATGAATACCTCCCTATCTATCTCAGATTTGAAGATATTCATAGCATACGCCTTCTCCACATCAGTAAGTTCCATTGCATCCACTTCATCGAGACACTTGTGCACTAAAAATTCTTCGTCTTGTTTCTTCTTTTCATTGAGAGCTTCCATGGTTTTGCTTGTTTGCATGTTCTTATACTACACAAAACCCTCAATAGCAGCACCAATATGACTTTGCTTACGTTTTCTCCCACCGCTCGCTCCTTGCATATAATCTTGATTGGAAGGTGCAGATTGAGCTTCATTGCGGGCACTTGAGATGTCTAGCCCATCAAAAGTAGCAAATAGACTTGTGCTGTTAGAGACTGCAGCGGGAGCAACTGGAGCAGCGGGAGCAGCTGGAGCAGCAATAGGAACAAAAGGAGCAGGCTGTAAGTGCTCGGTTGATGTGAAGTTTAGATCTCCTATTGCAACACTTCCTATGCAAAAAAATAGTGCACAATCATACTTCAAGTGCAGGCATACTATAACTTAAACTGAAAGCACTGCACAGTCATACTATCAAGTTAGATGGTGCTTTACTCTCAAGTAGAACAATAAGGCTACATAACCTTAGAGAGAAGTTTCAAATAACATACCAGCATACAATGACGTACAATCTTCATATAAAGGAAACGGCTTCTTCTGGAACCTAGCCATTTTTTCATTATTCTATTTAATACCAAGACAACAACATAGTTAGTGCTTGCAACCAGAATATGGCAACAATTTTTTGGTTTCGTGAAAAATTCTTACACTGATTAGTTTCTTCCATTTTTTCGGTTCCGCAATGACCATGGCCAATGAGTCATTCCAACCAACACCACTTTCCTGTCTCACTACATGTATCATCTTCCAGTTGCCCTTTAACTCTTTTTCCTTCTCTTGTAGTTGTTGCTTTGCGAAGTGTGCAAAAAGAAACATCTGGTTGAACTTTTCTGACATACTTCTCCAACCATATCTAGTCCATCCATTCTGACCCCTGAACATTGGGATGTTCATGTGGTCTCTCATAGTGTCAACAAGCCCTTTCTCATATCTCCAGTTCCATGTAGCCCTTTCCTTCGACATTGCTGCATGAAACAATTCAGGACTGTGAGAATGTATTACAGAAATACATAAATCAAAAAGTATTATAGAATGTATTGCACAATTTATTATAGAATGTTGCATCACAGAATGTATTATAGAAATACATAACTCATAAAGTAGTATAGAATGTATTGCAGAATGTATTACAGAATGTTGCATCACAGAATGTATTATAGAAATACATAACTCATGACTCATAAATCAGAAACAAAGTATTACAAAAATACATGACTCATAAAGAGATACAAAGTATTATTAAATTACATTCCAAACACTACTATCCTACACATTGTAGGCAGCCCACATCTGATGGGCTATCTGGTCTCGTAGGATATTTCCATCGTTTGATTCCATCTCACTTGGGTAGTTAGTGTCTCCCTCTGGCATGTTGACATAATTTGATGGGTTGATATTATCAGGTAGGATGTCTAGCCACTCTTCACTCCCATTCAACCGTTTAATGATGTTGTGAAACACAGTAGCAACTGCTAGAATCTTAACTTGACATTCAATTGGGTAATGTGTCCCCACTTTTAGATTGGAAACCGCTTTTTGAGAACCCCAAAGGCCATCTCAATGTGATTTCAAAGAATCGCATGCCAATGATTGAACAATTCCTTGTAGTTAGCATATGCATTTCCCCTCTGGCCACGTCTCCTGAACTCACTAAGATGATACTTGACTCCTCAGTAGGGAGCAAGGAATGATGGTGTATTTGCATATCCACCGTCTTTAAGATAGAATTTACCTGCCGACACAGTAAATCCTTTGCCAAGAGCAGACCACAACACTCCTACATCAGATGCAAATCCTTCCCAACCAGATGAGATGAAAGTGAACTTCAGGTTGAAGTCACAGGCAAACATTACATTCTGCGATAGTGTCCCTTTCCTATTTCTATAGGGACTGGCCTTGTCTTATCCATCAATAGCACCAATGCAATTCTACAGGTAAGAAAAAATACTAAAGATTTGGATTGTATTTAGGAATGGTATTAAGAAAAGTGTACTGTATGTATGAAGTATGAACCGACCTAAAAGAATGGCATAAATCTAGGGTCACATGTAATCTTCACGTGTGTGTGGCTTGGATTCAGAAGTCTGATGAATTTTTGGGTTAATGTTGGAATGATATTGAAGGCCTCATTTATTTTCCTATGCACTGTCTCACCACTATGTTGAAACTCCTTCTTTAGCCTATCTATGCTTGCATTATGAGAGAGCTTGAACATAAAAAGACCAAGTTGCTCCTCAATCTTCATACCACGTGTGTCACGTAGCAAGTTCTTAGCCCTGAGAAAGTTTGCTATAGTTCTAAATATTTCAGCCTCCATCCTAAATTCTTCCTTGCATCAATTCTCATGTCCTTCGAGGATCTCTTTAACCTTTTTAGCACCAGGAAGAGAAGAGGTATGCTCAGGTGTTTTCTCTTCGTCGAGAAAGGGCATTACAGCAGGGGGAAGAACAAAGAATAGCTCCTCATCTTCTTCTTCCTCTTCCAACAAAAAATTCTCAGCAAGCTCCTTCCAAGAAGCCATCTAGTGTTACATATATGAAATTATATTATTACATATATATAAAAAAACTACCAAGTACCACAAATACACAACCACAATTGGCAAAATAGAGCACTAGAGAGAGCATGCTCTTAGAAGGAACACTCGATATGACATCCCCATGTGACACCCGATGTGACACTCCTAAACTTTAGCTCTTGGATTTAAACATCCCCGTCACCTTGCAGAAAATTGCTACTGCAGTGACCGCTTACTATACTAGTCTGCATGCTAGAAAATAGCTAGACTACCAAACGTCCCAACTAGTATATGTCTGGACCGTTATAAGCATGCATATAGTTGTTGTGCAATGCTAGAAAAAAAATTCATCATAGCATGCCATCCTATTCTATTGCAATGGTGTTCTGAACACAAACCAGCTCACCAATGAACATTACAATCTCTACCGATTATTGAAGAATCATAATTCATGACATCTATTTTCACATCACAAACAAAAAACCATAGAATCACTCTGCTAATGAATAGTAAAGTAGTTCAATAGTTGAGTTCTTTCAGCTACATGAAGCAATTGGATCTGAAACAACCTTGGTACAGCACAGTGGATCTTTCTAGTAGTTGTTTTTCCCAGATCTACAAGAAGGGGTGTGAGATGCGGATAGAAGACTAACCTGTAGAGGCAGAGGTTGTGTCGTGTTGCTGGCAATATCGATGTTGCTCGCGGACAGCATAATGGCTCACTAGATCTTGCGACGAGGTCGATGAGTCACGGAATAGTGGTGGAGCCATCGCGGTCGGGTCGGTGGGCGGTGGATGAAGAGTTGTGCGAGTGGTCGTGATTCGTGAGCTGATGCACGAGGCGAAGTGGGGAGGAAGATGCGGCCATCCGCAGTCCCAAGATCCATAAGAAACATGTGAGGATAGGATCAAGAAACCCTAGATGCAGTGCAGGGAGATGCAAGTGGAAGCGAGCTCACCTGCGGAGATGGAGGTGCTGGTGCCGCAAGGTGATGGCGACGGAGGAGAAGTTGAGGCCAGAGAAGTCAAGGCGATGGTGGAGGGGCGGTGTCGGAGGATTATCGAGTCGAGGCGAGGCAGAGGGGCGGTGATGGGAGTTGAGTCGCAAGAGGGAAAGGGACGGGAATGACGCCATGTGTCTGGAGGCCAGGCAGGTTTCTCTATGAAAACCCGGCTCCTGCGGGGCCAAGACATGTAACAACCCAAAAATCCATACACCAAAAATCACAACTACAAAATTTTTCTCGAAACTCCCATGTGATGATGAGTGTCATGTATAGAAACCCAACCTAAGAGATGCCTTAGGTCTAACCCAACCCAAGTCAACACATAAGCATGGCATGTCATTTGTTAGTTATGTTTACTTAATTTCCAACAATCAAGGTGTTGCATACATTGTTAACTAAAATGGTGATTTGAATTTTGATGAATTATGTATTGATTAATAAAAACCACCAATTATTGAATTCCACAATGAATAATTATATTAACACAGAACCAATATCCCAAACATATACCATGACCAACACTTTTTCACCATGGAACACTATGCCATGGGTGCAACATGCTACTTGATTTATATACACATGTGTGAAGCATAAAACAAAAATAGAAAAAGGAAAAGAAAAATAGAAAAAGGAAAAGGAGAAGGCCTCGCAGCCTAGGCCTGCTCGGCTCGCCAGCGCGCAGCAGCCTAGCCAGCCCCCACCGCGCCAGCTAGCCAGCCCGGCGTGCGCACGCAGGCCCAGCAAGTAGGCCCAGGCTACCATAGCCGCCCGCGCGCCCAGCCCCGCCAGCTGCCGCTTCCACTTGGGCCCGCGCGTCAGCCGCGCGCTGTTCACCAGCGCGCCCCTCTTCCCTTTGCCGTAGTCGCTGCCAGTGGACCCCACCCGTCAGCCATCCCCTGCTCATCTTCCCCGCGCCGCGCGCAACCGTCAGCCGACCGGAGGCCGACAGCGAGGGCAGAGCGGGCCAAGGGGTCACGCCCGGGCCATGGCCTTGCCGCCCCCCCCCCTTGGCGCCATGCCCATGCCAACTCCGTGCCAACCACTCATGCCCCGCGATGCCGCTCGATGCGCTCGGCGCAATCCTCAGCCGTTCGCCGTGGAGCTCGAAGCTCCGACTATAAGAGCCCTAGCCCCGGAGCCCTAGCGATCGTCCATCACCCACCGCCATTTGGTGGCCATACACTGCGCACTGGAACCAAGAGAGAGGAGGGAGAAGGGGAAGGAAGGAGAGGAGGAAAGCATCAAAGCCGCTGTGGAAAAAGGAGATCACCGGAGCCAAAGGTGACGCCATCGTCTTCATCACTGGCACGGGCAACGCGGCACTGCATGGCCACCGGAGCTGCACGGCCTTGAATCGACACGGCATCACCACCTACTCTTCCACGCCACCCACGGTGAGCTTTTTCCCCCTTCCGGTCTCTCTCTGCCGCCGAACCTCACCGTCGGCCATGGCGCTCCACACCTGGAGCGTGTAGGCAGTGCCTTGCCTCCGGCAACTAGGAACACACGCACCCTCGCACACATCAGTAACACACCGTGACCACCCCACCAGAGCCCGTAGCGCACCAGCGTGCGCATCGCCATTGACACCGTGTCGCCATGGCCGCTGGAGCCCCTAACGGCCACCTGGGAGTCCGAAGCCCCGCTTGAGCCCTGGACGCCTTCGTCGTGCACCCACGAAACCACCGGAGCCATCGTTTGCCCAGCCTAGTTATTAGAAAGCTGGCGTGCGCGACCTTGCCACCGGCGGGCACCACCGAGCCGCCAGCCACCGTGGCCAACGCCTTGGAAGACCCTAGCCACCACTAGGGCCCTAGGATCATGATCGCCGTGGCCTAGGGTAGCCTTTCCCCTCCCCAGTTGGGCACCAGCCTCGCCACAGAGGCTCACCAGCGAAGCTCACCGCTGGCAGGAGTGCCGCTGTGGGAGAAAGATAGGGGAAACACCCCCCCTCGCTGACACCCCTACGTGAACTCAGTGCATATGTGCCGAGCCGAGAGGAACAGATAATGGACTCGGTCCACCGTAGACTAGTCTGTGGTCCATGGACCGTGAACTCGGGTCCACCGTGAGCCAAGCCCACGCCCATAGCCTGAACACGAGGCCCAGTAAGAGCCCATGGCCGTGACGTGGTAGCGTCATAGCATGCCACATGTCTGGCCTAGCCCAGACCAACCCAACCCGAAGCCTGTTTGAGACCCGACCATGTTGACCGTTGACCTAGCCCCACATGTCAGTGACACAAACACTGTGGACCCACACGACAGGTGCTGACATCACATGGGACCCACATGTCAGTAGCCCATGCAACCAGGGTGACATCATGCTGACATCACATTGACATCAGCTGCTGACGTTAGCAGCTAGGCCCCACATGTCAGTGACCCTGACTATTGACCGTTGACCGTTGACTCGACGTTGACCACCATTGACATTGACTGGACCCACCTGTCAGTGACCCAATAGCCTTTGGCCCCACCTGTCGGTGTGGACGACGCTGATGACATCATGCTGATGTCATGCTAACGTCAGCAAGCCACGTGGACCAACCACAGCATGACACGTGTTAGCCTAGGATTAATTCAGCTTTTTTCCATTTTCAGAAATAGATTTAAACTTCAGAAATTCATAACTAATTCATATGACCTCAGAAAAATATAAAACTAGGACCAAAATTCATCTAAAATCAAGCTCTACGCAATGAACCCATGTTTGAGTGCATTTGGCTCTTTTGAATTTTCATTGTTCCTTTGTGCTATTCTATAGATGTCGCTAACGTGACTATAATACGATCGTTTGCAGACTCGGAGGAGAAATAGACAGACGAGGATCGTAAGTACCGTGAGGAGTATGGAGACGACTACACTGAAGGTGCCACATCCCACCCAATATCGTAGCACCTATTACGCATGGCTAATATAGAACTGCTATGGCTTTACGTCATTGATGTAATCACACTATGATAGGACTTGCATGGTGGTATGCTTACTTGATGGCCTCTACCTTGACGCAACCTTACCCCTGCTCGCCCAGCTATTAGGCTAGTCACACGCTTGCTACTATACTTCATTGCTTATTACTTCTGCTATGCTTGCACTATATTGATGCGTGGTGGAAATTGGTGTTATCTAGACTATGGGGAGAGTGCTGCGTGTGTGACTTGGGTGCGTGGAGGGTGAGGGTTGTGTCGACCAAGTTGGAGTATACGAGGAGCCTGGGGCAAGTCTTGCCGTGTGGTGCTACCTGGGCACTCCTGGAATGGATACCTGTGGTGGGTAAATGGTATATGAGGTGGTCCTGGGTGTGAACCTGTGATGGGAGGAGCCCGGGATGGAGGTGTTGTGGTGTCACGATAAATGGAAACCCTGATGGAGACATTCTGGCTTGGTCATCCCTAAGGACTTACTAGTACTCAGATTCACTGGGAAGCCTTACGTACCACTCACCCTATATGGTGCGGGACGGCCGGACTACTTGGTAGGATATTGCCACTACTACTAGGTTGATAGCGGATAGTGTAAGAAGGTATGGGGCATGGAGGATTTCCCCCACACCCTTCCGAGACTTCATGGAGACCTTATGAACCTGGCTCATGACTCACAGTTTCAGCCACCCTAGACCAGACTTGGGGTGTACCTGGGCTGAATGGTAGAGTGGCATTATCCTAGGCTAGCAAGCGGCCGGAATCAGCCCAGTTGACGACGGTCAGCGAGGAAGGCAGATCTTGGGGTTATGTAAAACCTCTGCAGAGTGTATGGTTGATCGATCGATATATGTGCCAACTTGTCGGCTATGGACCTTTCCTGGGTTTCGCTTAAACTAGATAGAGAGATGAGTCCTTCTCTTCTTCCCCCGAGAGAGAGTGTCGATCGTAGCCAGGGGCTACGGCCTTGAGACAGTGCCGAGAGGGAGTTGGCCTATCGACTGAGCGATGGTATGGTATTGAGATGATGTAGAGGTGGTGGTATGTCGATCCCAGGATCGAAACCTGGCTCTAGAAAGGGAATGGGGTGGATTGTGTGTGGGAATGGTGTTAAAACTGGACAAACTACTATTATATACTTAATATGCTAAATGCATAGGAAACCCCAGCCTTATAGGTTCCTTTTGATTATATCCAATGTGCATCCAATTTCCACAAAGCAATGCTCATAGGGTTGGGAGTGGCCAGTACAAATCGTACTGATAATTTTTGACACACAGGTTCTGCTAAGGAGTTTAGCTCCGAGGAGTTTGACGGTTGAGGGGTTCGTGCCTACGATCGAGTTTGGCGATCTTATCTTCAAGCTGTTCTGAATGAATGCTACTTTTGATTCCGCTAATGCGGCGATGTAATAATTTACATAATTCCACACTATTTGTACTCTGATATTATCATTGTATGGATGTGATATTCGACTGGAATTTGGGTAATATAATCTACAATGGTCTTATTATACTTCGACACTGTGGATTTCCCTTCGTGGAAATCGGGGTCGTTTCAGTTGGTATCAGAGCCATACTTGAACATAGGATGAAACCCCTAGAAATGGACGATAGAATAGGATGTGAACAACCCTTCTTTCGGTTATATACCGACCCTGCATTTATTTTTATACAAGGCTTATCTATTATTGACCTGCTAACACATATTCCTTAAAACATGCAGATGGCAACGAACGTCGACTGGCCGCCTCTAGGACCGCTACCTTTGGACCACGCCAAGCTTACCTTCGACCTACATGAGCTCGGGGGTTTTGCATAGACCCTCTGCCGAGTTCTCATCACGTTAGGTGTCCCTGATGAGCTTGTCAAGGTCACCTGCACCGGGAAGCCAGCTTAGGAAGGAGGAATCAAAGGACTGATCATCACCTCAGTCGAGTTCCCAGCTAGCACTACCTTACCTTTTGTCCCAGCTTTCACCGAGTTGACTATAGAGGACACAGTCAAGGAGGGACTGTGAGCTATCTCACACAAGGCACTTCGCAGAGTGATGAGGGACCACTATGAGCACCTAAAGACGATAGAGTTCCGTCTACTTCCCTAGGCCCTCGACCTCAGCCTTACCCCTAGTGAGCAGAGTTTCGCAACCGGCAGAGTTATCCTTGCTGAGGAGAATAGATGCCTTCATGTCTCAGCTATCCACCTACTGGAGCAGGATAGGTACATTACCCAGCTAGAGCAGAGGAGACATCAGGACCAGGCCCTCTGGTGGGAGTACTAGGAGCGAGACTCACAAGGAGCACAGGAGCGAGCTAGTCTACTAGAGATAGTTGCCAAGCTGCAGGACGAGCTCAACCGTCGTGAGGAGGACCACAGAGCCAAGGTCGCTGACTTACAGGACAAAGCAGCCGACCTAGGCAATAGGAACTGCTACCTTGACAGCAAGGTCTTGGAGTTGCAGAGAGAGTTGGACGACAAGAAGGCCGAGTTCAACCACAGAGGAGACAGAGAGAGATCCAAGGGGATTGACATGCTGAAGATCCAATCTCGGAATAAGACCCTAACTCAGGAGCTAGAGGAGTTCAGGAAGAAGGCCATTCGCAACCAGGGTCACCTAATTGAGGCACTCAGGCAGACCGAGTACCTATAGGACAAGTGTGAGAGGACATGGAAGGCTTGGTAGAAGTCTGACAGGAAGCGCCTCAGGGAGATAAAGGGTATGTGGGATCAGCTACCCAAGGAGATTCGTAGCAAGACAAAGCCTAGGATAGAGGAGTTTGAGTTAGCCCCGACTCGCCTCAACCTAGATGCCTGCCCTACCCTACCTGGAGCCAAGCCTACTGAGGAGCTCACCGAGGCCTTAAAGTATGTGTCCCAACTTCACAAGTCTGATGAGGAGATTGAGATCGAGAATAGTCGTATCCCAGCTGTGGTATATGAGTTAGAGTAGAATGACCCTGCATGGTCATGAGTCATGTCAGTAGCTTCCGTAAGTTGTACCCCATGATGTACCCCTTATGAGATGTATTATGAGACATTATGCGTAGTACGATTCTCGCACGTCTTTAAGTGTAGCTACTAGAGATGATGCTATGTAATAAAACCCATGTAATGAATGTTTTGGATCTTATTGCATCTTATGGATCTTATTGCTTCTTTGTAATGAGTGTTGGATAGTGTAAATGTTTTTCTTTAAATCGTCAAAAATCATGTAATCATATTGAATTGTAAGCACTTTTGGCACAAGCACTAAATTCTCTATGATCCATGTTGCAGATGCCGAACCGCCGATCTAATCGCCTAATGAACCGTGGATGTGCGCCCACCCCTGAACTAGTTGAACTAAATGGGGGACATGGTGACAACAATTGTGGCCATGGCCGTGGCCGTGGACGTGGAGGGATACCCTTCCACCTGGAGAATACTCCGCCGCCTGAGGAGAACATTCCTCCACCACCACCACCAAACCTGGCAGAAGTGATGGCACAGCAGACCCAGCTTCTTGCAGCTCTTGTTGAAGGGGCAAACCGTCACCAGGGAGGTCAGCAGAATGACTTCCAAAGGAAGCTGGAGGGATTCCTGAAGCTATGGCCACCTACCTATGATGGCACCGACCCTGACCTGCTTATAGCCGATGACTGGCTCAAGGAAATGGAGAAGAAGCTTGACCTCACTACTTTCACCAATGGTGAGTGTGTTGGAGCTGCCACACACCAGCTCACAGGTACAGCATGTGCCTGGTGGGACAGTTTTAGTGATTCCCATGAGGACCCTACCAACATCTCGTGGGATGAGTTCGCCGAAGCATTCACTGAGTATCACATTCCCAAGGGTATCATGGAGGCCAAAGCGGAGGAGTTTCATAACATCAAGATGGGGAAGGAAAGGGTGAGTGAGTACACTACTTGCTTTGCTAATCTTCTTCGCTATGCCCCTTCCTATGTTGTGAACTCTGAGAAGGAGAAGCTATACTATTACCACAAGAGACTCAACCCACATATCAAGCTGAAGTTTGGCGGTATTGAGAGCAACACATTGCGTGCTCTGGTGGATCGCTGCATCTAGATTGAGAAGGACCATGCTGAAGCTAGAGAAGAGTATAGGGAGAGGAAGTGTAAGCTTGAGGAGTCCTTCCATGGACGTGATCGCAAGAGGTTCCATAGAGATGCACCCTCCAGGGAGCACTCTCGCCACAACAGGGATGACAACCCTGGATCGAGTAGGGGAAGTGGAGGCTACACCACCAAATACTCCCGCCCTGCTCAAGATCGTTACACCCAAGACCGTTATATGCAGGACCACAACACTTAGGACCATTCCAACTGTCCCCGCTCAGCAAGTAAACACCCAGCACAGAACCGCTCCGCACCAAGCATAGGAAACTGGAAGGCACCCGCGCCAACCCCTACAGGCGGTACGCCTTTCACCTGCTTTGCTTGTGGCCAACCAGGTCATAAAGCCGCTGAGTGCCCATAGAACTCAGCTGCTCAGAAGTCTCAGTTCAAGGGATCTACTACCCGTGGTCGTCTCAACCATCTAGACGTTGAGGAAGCACAAGCTGCCCCTGATGTGGTGTACGGTATGTTTTTAGTTAATGGCAATACTGCATCAGTTTTATTCGACTCTGGAGCAACTTGTTCTTACATATCATCCAAGTTTGCACGGGAGCATGACCTGCCTGTAACCCCACGTGAAAAGCCTATCATCACTAGTTCACCTTTAGGAGATCTAAAATGCACCCACATCTATAAGGGAGCGAGTCTCACCATTGAGGGTCTTATCTTTAAAGCCGACCTAACCCTGTTACCTTCCACGAACCTAGATATCATACTAGGTATGGATTGGTTAACCATTCACCGAGGTATCATATCATGTTCACCTAGATATGTCCAAGCGACCCACCCATCAGGCCAAGTCATTAGATGTGAACCCCAGTTTGGAAAGTCCACCTCTATCCTATGTGCCCTTAAGGCAAGTTCAGAATCATAAAAAGAGGAGAAGATAGTTCATGATGTGCCAGTAGTCAGAGACTATCCCAATGTATTCCCTGAAGAATTACCGAGTATGCCACTAGACCGTGATATAGAGTTCATCATTGATCTGTTGCCGGGAACAGGACCCATTGCCAAGAGACCCTATCGCATGTCAGTTGATGAACTGGCTGAGCTCAAGAAACAGCTTGATGAGCTCATCTTGAAGGGATATATTAGACCCAGTGCTTCACCCTGGGGATCCCCCGTTCTATTTGTCAAGAAGAAGGATGGTTCAATGAGAATGTGCATTGATTACCGGAACTTGAACGCAGTCACCATCAAGAACAAGTACCCCCTGCCAAGAATTGATGATCTGCTTGATCAGCTTCGAGGTGCTAAGTATTTCTCCAAGATTGATCTCAGATCCGGCTATCATCAGATGAAGATTCAAGAGAATGACATCCCGAAGACAGCTTTTGTGACTAGGTATGGTCAGTTTGAGTTCACCGTGGTGTCCTTTGGACTCACGAATGCTCCCGCATACTTCATGAACATGATGAATAAGGTTTTCATTGATGAACTGGATAAGTTCATGGTGGTATTCATTGATGACATCCTTGTCTATTCATCCACCACTAAAGAACACGAACATCATCTGAGAACTGTACTTGAGAAACTAGCCCAACATCAGCTTTATGCAAAGTTCAGCAAATATGAGTTTTGGTTACATGAAGTTGCCTTCCTAGGCCATGTACTATCAGCTGAAGGTGTTGCACTTGACCCGGCTAAGATTGAGGCTGTGAAAGAATGGGAACAACCCCGTAATGTGACAGAAGTCAGGAGTTTCTTGGGATTGGCTAGATATTATCGCCGATTCATCGAAAACTTCTCCAAGATAGCCCGTCCAACGACTAACCTTCTAAAGAAGACTAAGGAGTTTGAATAGATACCCGAGTATGAGCAAAGCTTCCAAGAATTGAAACAAAAGCTTACCATGACTCCTGTGCTAGCATTGCCTGATATCAGCAAAGATTTCATGGTCTATTGTGATGCATCCCGCCAAGGACTTGGATGTGTACTGATGCAAGATGGAAGAGTGATAGCTTATGCTTCTCGATAGTTGAAAGAACATGAGTACCGTTACCCTACTCATGATCTTGAGTTAGCAGTAGTTGTGCATGCCTTAAAAATCTGGAGGCACTACTTGATAGGCAACAAGTGTGATATCTACACCAATCATAAGAGCTTAAAGTACTTTTTCACACAAGAAGATCTGAATATGAGGCAACGCCGATGGCTAGAATTGATCAAGGACTACGACCTAGAAATTCACTATCATCCAGGAAAAGCTAATGTAGTCACAGATGCCCTCAGCCGTAAGAGTTACTATCACACTTTGATCACTGAATCCGTACCCCCTAAGCTCAAGGAAGAGATTGATGATTTCCAACTTGAGATACTACCGCATGGCTTATTAAATGAACTCCGCATACAATATAATCTCATAGATCGCATCCGTCAAGCTTAGAAAAATTGTGAAGAGATCGAATATCTCCGTGGTCTGATGAAACTAGGCTACAAGACCAACCACCATGAGGATGAACAAGGAACCATCTGGTTCAAGGACAGAATCTATGTACCTTCTGATCCAGCCCTACGAGAGGAAATTCTGTTAGAAGCCCATGATTCTAAGTATTGTATACACCCTGGGAATTCAAAGATGTATCAAGACTTGAAGAAACACTTTTGGTGGAAAGGCATGAAGACAGACATTGCAGGACATGTGGCACGATGCGACATCTATAATAGAGTAAAGGCTGAACATCAAAGGCCTACAGGATTGCTAAAGCCTCTTGACGTTCCTGAGTGGAAATGGGAGAGCATATCCATGGATTTCATAGTTGGATTGCCCCGTTCACAGAAAGGCAACGATTCCATCTGGGTGATTGTTGATCGTTTGACCAAGATTGCTCACTTTGTACCAGTAAAGATCAAGACCAATGCCGAAAAATTAGCAGATCTATATATTGAGCATATTCTCAGACTGCATGGAGCTCCCTCTACTATTGCATCTGATCGTGGTCCTCAATTTGTGTCCCAATTCTAGGAAGCTCTGCACAAGTCCATTGGAATCAAACTTGATTTCAGTACCACTTACCACCCACAGATAGATGGACAGACAGAATGAGTAAATCAGATCTTAGAAGACATGCTTCGCACTAGTGTACTAAACTATGGCTCTAATTGGGAGAAATGCTTACCCTATGCTGAGTTCTCTTACAACAACAACTACCAAGCCAGTATTAAGATGTCACCATTCGAAGCTCTGTATGGCAAACCATGTAAGACACCTCTGATGTGGTCCCAACCAGGAGAAAGATCGTTCTTTGACTCCGCTAAGATTCAAGATGCCGAAGAAGGAGTAGCTCAAGTAAGAGAGAATTTGAGAATTGCTCAAAGTCGATACAAGAGCTATGCTAACAAAAGGAGAAGAGAACTTGAGTTTAATGTGGGGGACTTCATCTATCTCAAGGTATCCTCGCTACATGGGACTGTCAGATTCCATGTGAAAGGAAAGCTTGCCCCTAGATTTGTTGGTCCATACAAAATTTGCAAGAGAATTGGAAAGCTCGCGTACAAACTTTAGCTACCCGGGGAATTGGCGGGTGTACATCCCATATTTTATGTCTCATAGCTATGCAAGTGTTTGAGGGTGCTCGATGAAGTGGTTCCAACTGATACACTTGACATTCAAGATACACTCGAGTATAAAAAACATCCTATCAGAATTCTGGACAGAGATACCAAAGAGACCCAAAGCAAAACTATTCCAATGTGCAAGATTCAATAGAGCAACCACACCGAGAGAGAAGCAACATGGGAGAAAGAGTCTGACCTCTGGCTATAATATCCTTACCTCTTTAAAGAGTACGTTACACTTTAATCTCGAGGACGAGATTCTATTAAGGGGGTAGGACTGTAACAACCCAAAAATCCATACACCAAAAATCACAACTATAAATTTTTTCTCAAAACTCCCATGTGATGATGAGTGTCATGTATAGAAGCCCAACCTAAGAGATGCCTTAGGTCTAACCCAACCCAAGTCAACACATAAGCATGGCATGTCATTTGTTAGTTATGTTTACTTAATTTCCAACAATCAAGGTGTTGCATACATTGTTAACTAAAATGGTGATTTGAATTTTGATGAATTATGTATTGATTAATAAAAACCACCAATTATTGAATTCCACAATGAATAATTATATTAACATGGAACCAATATCCCAAACATATACCATGACCAACACTTTTTCACCATGGAACATTATGCCATGGGTGCAACATGCTACTTGATTTATATACACATGTGTGAAGCATAAAACAAAAATAGAAAAAGGAAAAGAAAAATAGAAAAAGGAAAAGGAGAAGGCCTCGTAGCCCAGGCCTGCTCGGCTCGCCAGCGCGCAGCAGCCCAGCCAGCCCCCACCGCGCGTAGCTAGCCAGCCTGGCGTGCGCACGTAGGCCCAGCAAGCAGGCCTAGGCTACCGTAGCCGCCTGCGCGCCAAGCCCCGCCAGCTGCCACTTCCACATGGGCCCGCGCGTCAGCTGCGCGCTGTTCACCCACGTGCCCCTCTTCCCTTCTCCGCAGTCGCTGCCAGCGGACCCCGCCCGTCAGCCATCCCCTGCTCATCTTCCCCGCACCGCGCCCAACCGTCAGCCGACCAGAGGCCGACAGCGAGGGCAGAGCAGGCTAGGGGGTCATGCCCGGGCCATGGCCTTGCCCGCCCCCCTTGGCGCCGCGCCCACGCCAACTCCGTGCCAACCACCCACGCCCCGCGATGCCGCTCGATGCGCTCGGTGCAATCCTCAGCCGTCCGCCGTGGAGCTCGAAGCTCCGGCTATAAGAGCCCCAGCCCTGGAGCCCTAGCGATCATCCATCACCCGCCGCCATTTGGTGGCCATACATTGCACACCGGAACCAAGAGAGAGGAGGGAGAAGGGGAAGGAAGGAGAGGAGGAAAGCATCGAAGCCGCTGTGGAAAAAGGAGATCACCAGAGCCGAAGGTGACGCCGTCGTCTTCATCACTGGCGCGGGCAATGCGGCACTGCACGGCCACTGGAGCTGCACAGCCTCGAATCGACATGGCATCACCACCCACTCTTCCACGCCACCCACGGTGAGCTTTTCCTCCCTTCCGGTCTCTCTCTGCTGCCGGACCTCACCGTCGGCCATGGCGCTCCACACCTGGAGCGCGTAGGCCAGTGCCTTGCCTCCGGCCACTAGGAACACACGCACCCTCGCACACATCAGTAACACACCGTGACCACCCCACCGGAGCCCGTAGCGCACCAGCGTGCGCATCGCCATCGACACCGTGTCTCCATGGCCGCTGGAGCCCCTAACGGCCACCTGGGAGTTCAAAGCCCCGCTTGAGCCCTGGACGCCTTCGTCGTGCACCCACGAAACCACCGGAGCCATTGTCTGCCCAGCCTAGTTACTGGAGAGCCGGCGTGTGCGACCTTGCCACCGGCGGGCACCGCCGAGCCACCAGCCGTCGTGGCCAACGCCTTGGAAGACCCCGGCCACCACTAGGGCCCCAGGATCATGATCGCCGTGGCCTAGGGCAGCCTTTCCCCTCCCCAGTTGGGCACCAGCCTCACCACAGAAGCTCACCAGTGAAGCTCGCCGCTGGCAGGAGCGCCGCCGCGGGAGAAAGACAGGGGAAACATCCCCCCTCGCTGACACCCCTGCGTGAACTCGGTGCATATGAGCCGAGCCGAGAGGAACAGACAATGGACTCGGTCCACCGTAGACCAGTCTGCGGTCCATGGACCATGAACTTGGGTCCACCGTGAGCCAAGCCCACGCCCACAGCCTAAACACGAGGCCTAGTAAGAGCCCACGGCCGTGACGTGGCAGCATCACAGCGTGCCACGTGTCTGACCCGGCCCAGCCCAGACCAGCCCAACCCAAAGCCCGTTTGAGACCCAACCGTGTTGATCATTGACTGGTCAACATTGACCATTGACCTGGTCCCACATGACAGCGACACGGACACTGTGGACCCACACGACAGGTGCTGACATCATGCTGACGTCACACGGGACCCACATGTCAGCAGCCCATGCAACCAGGGTGACGTCATGCTGACATCATGTTGACATCAGCTGCTGACGTCAGCAGCCAGGCCCCCACATGTCAGTGACCCTGACTATTGACTGTTGACTCGACGTTGACCACCGTTGACATTGATCGGACCCACCTGTCAGTGACCCAATAGCCTTTGGCCCCACCTGTCGGTGTGGACGACGCTGATGACATCATGCTGATGTCATGCTGATGTCAGCAAGCCACGTGGACCAACCACAGCATGACACATGTCAGCCCAGGATTAATTCAGCCTTTTCCATTTTCAGAAATAGATTTAAACTTCGGAAATTCATAACTAATTCATATGACCTCAGAAAAATACGAAACCAGGACCAAAATTCATCTAAAATCAAGCTCTACGCAATGAACCCTTGTTTGAGTGCATTTGGCTCTTTTGAATTTTTATTGTTCCTTTGTGCTATTCTATAGACGTCGCTAACGCGACTATAATACGATCGTTTGCAGACACGGAGGAGAAATAGACAGACGAGGACTGTGAGTACCGTGAGGAGTACGGAGACGACTACACTGAAGGTGCCACATCCCACCTAATATCGTAGCACCTATTACGCATGGCTAATATAGAACTGCTATGACTTTACTTCATTGATGTAATCATACTGTGATAGGACTTGCATGGTGGTATGCTTACTTGATGGCCTCTACCTTGACGTAACCTTACCCCTGCTCACCCAACTGTTAGGCTAGTCACACGCTTGCTACTATACTTCATTGCTTATTACTTCTGCTACGCTTGCACTATATTGATGCGTGGTGGAAATTGGTGTTATCTGGACTATGGGGAGAGTGTTGCGTGTGTGACTTGGGTGCATGGAGGGTGAGGGTTGTGTCGACCAAATTGGAGTATACGACGAGCCTAGGGCAAGTCTTGCCGTGTGGTACTACCTGGGCACTCCTAGAATGGATACCTGTGGTGGGTAAATGGTATATGAGGTGGTCCTGGGTGTGAACCTGTGATGGGAGGAGCCCGGGATGGAGGTGCTGTGGTGGCACGATAAATGGAAACCCTGATGGAGACATTCTGGCTTGGTCATCTCTAAGGACTTACTAGTACTCAGATTCACCGGGAAGCCTTACGTACCACTCGCCCTATATGGTGCGGGACGGCCGGACTACTTGGTAGGATATTGCCGCTACTGCTAGGTTGATAGCGGACAGTGTAAGGAGGTACGGGGCGTGGAAGATTTCCCCCACACCCTTTTGAGACTTTATGGAGACCTTGTGGACCCAGCTCATGACTCATAGTTTTAGCCACCCCAGACCAGACTTGGGGTGTATCAGGGCTGAATGGTAGAGTGGCATTATCCTAGGCTAGCAAGCGGCCGGAATCAGCCCAGTTGACGACGGTCAGCGAGGAAGGCGAATCTTGTGGTTATGTAAACCTCTGCAGAGTGTATGGTTGATCGATCGATATATGTGCCGACTTGTCGGCTATGGACCTTTCCTAGGTTTCGCTTAAACTAGATAGAGAGATGAGTCCTTCTCTTCTTCCCCCGAGAGAGAGTGTCGGTCGTAGCTAGGGGCTACGGCCTTGAGACAGTGCCGAGACGGAGTTGGCCTGTCGACTGAGCGATGGTATGGTATGGAGATGATGCGGAGGTGGTGGTATGTCGATCCCAGGATCGAAACCTGGCTCTGGAAAGGGAATGGGGTGGATTATGTGTGGGAATGGTGTTAAAACTGGACAAACTACTATTATATACTTAATATGCTAAATGCATAGGAAACCCCAGCCTTATAGGTTCCTTTTGATTATATCCAATGTGCATCCAATTTCCACAAAGCAATGCTCATAGGGTTGGGAGTGGCCAGTACAAATCGTTATGATAATTTTTGGCACACAGGTTCTGTTGAGGAGTTTAGCTCTGAGGAGTTTGACGGTTGAGGGGTTCGTGCCTACGCTCGAGTTTGGCGATCTTATCTTCAAGCTGTTCTGAATGAATGCTACTTTTGATTCCGCCAATGCGACGATGTAATAATTTACGTAATTCCGCACTATTTGTACTCTGATATTATCGTTGTATGGATGTGATATTCGACTAGAATTTGGGTAATATGATCTACAATGGTCTTATTACACTTCGACGTTGTGGATTTTCCTTCATGGAAATCGGAGTCGTTTCAAGACACCTGTGTCGAGAGCTTCCAAATTGACCCAAGCCGTGACGCGGGAAAAATTGCCGCGTGGGTTTCCAGACCTGGGAAAATGGCGGGATCCTGGCGGGAAAAGCTGCTTCCAAACTAGCCTGTAGCCGTTGGATCCATCATGCGGCACAGTGCATCGACCATCTGCACGAGATGAAACGTGCGCCTGATCTCTTTGTTTGTTCTTTTTTTTTTCCTGTTACCTTTTTTGTTTCACATCATGTGGAAGGGTGGAAGGTGCCGGCCGGGGTCCCTTTTTCGGGTACATTCTCGCGATGGATCCGTAGTGTCTACAGTAGAGAAGGCGATGACACCGTGCGCGTAGGACCACAATGGTGTGAGTGACAATAATAAGGTCTGACACGATGATGCTTTAGGCCTTGTTCGGTTATACAGAATTGATTTCTGACCTTGCTGTTTCTTCGCTATTTTCTACATGTCTGGAACTATTTCCGGTCAGGAAGGAACATGAACGTCGTAACCGAACGGAGCCTTAGACATGATAACGTTGCTGTCAGCGTCAGTGCCACCGACCGGGCGGCGCACCGTGAGATCGCAGCGCCGGCCGGCCGGGTCTCCAGCCTCCAGTATCCAGGGTGCCGCGCTCCCGCGGCACGCTGAAACGCGGCCAAACTAACAGCTGTGTTAGGCGCATGCATCCTACGTGTGCGTTATCCATTTCTCCAACTACCGATACGTACTGCTTTAATTTGCTGACAAATTTGATCCTCCAAGTTTAGCTAGCCGTCTTCTAGAAGACTACAACGTGTGCTGCCAGCTTCACGTTGTTACGCCATGATATTATTATAATAATTATTACTACGACCATCCAAGAGGAAATGCAAAACGCAGCGCGCGTACGTGATCTTGGAGTAGATTGCAAAGTAGACGCAATGGCTTCCTGTTCCTGCATACGGAGTAGTATATTGTGTGTGTATGGCGCGCTATCAGAGTAGCGTTACAATAGGGTAGGGCTTTTGAAGGACATGAGGCGTACGTATAGGTGATAGGTCACAACCGAAAATTAAACGATCGTACGTGGTGAGGCGCCGGCCAACATGACGATGTAATGTAACGTCACGTCATGATCTTTGGTGAACATGCTGAACAATACTATTTCCATCATTTTCTTTGGATGACCACCACAGAACAGATGTAGGTCATCAATAGCCACACCACACCTCGGCCGTCCAAGGAAAGCATGGGCACGTACATGTCCGTTTTATCCGCAGCAGCCGACTAGTAGCGCGTCCATACAATCAGGGTTTGTGCGCGGCGGCTGTCGTCCGTCGAGCACCAAACCTAAAGCACCGACTCGGTGATCCGCGAACGCCAATGCGAGGAGAGATCGAGAGAGGAGTCCTGTGAAGCACCCCCTCCTTTTCCGCCAACTCGTACGTCTTTGGGGCGCCGGCGCCCTGATAAAAAGATTGTTGTCTTATCCATAATGCATCGATCCAAGGCCGGCCGGTTTGATTTTGATCCCATCCGGGACCCAAGTGCTCTCGATCAGACGATCACGTGCTCCAGATCCACAACACCGGCAGTCCGGGCGACGAACGGTGCGTGCGCTGGCTGGAGGCCTGGAGCTGAGTCAGCTGAAGAAGAACGGTGTAGTGCGCTGTGTTTGGGTTTGGGAGCCGCCGAAGTCAGTACCTGATGACTCGGCGAGCACCTGGAGCCGGATTCGATGCTCAGGAGTCGTCGGTCGCACCACGAGTCCACGACCACAGCTGCGGAGAACGGAGTGGAGCCCTGCAGGGCCCAGGCATGATGCGATACGCATGCGTCATCGATCGGCAGCGACTCCCACTTCGATGGAGTGGACGAAACGTGCCCACGCTAAAACTTTATTATTATCCGATGCCTAAGGATACTAATCCGTGATCCCTCCATTCCGAAGTACGAGCCAATCCCAACTTTTCTAAGGAGTTAAAAAGTATCAAGTTTGATTAAATTTATATAATAAGAAAATAATAACATTTAGGCAAAATTTGTCACGAGACATTGAAAATGACTTTCTTTTGCTACCCGACACTGAAAATAGTCTGATTTGCTAAAAGACACTTTCTTTCTTGTTAAATTTAGTGATGGACATTGCCTCTAATAAAATATTTATTTCTAGATTTAAAGGAGAGAGAAGAGGGAAAAATATCATTTTTACACCTGCCTCTTTCCTCTTCCCCTTAGCGAGAGTGAGGAATTAAACGACTAATTAATGGATGGATGGATCCTGCGCGCGCGCGTACATGCAGGCTGCAGCAGCAGCACGCCACGGTCGATGAGATGCTAAAGTTCGTGATGCACTGGATCGTGTCCCACATCGAGGACGGGGACAAGGAGCTGGGCAAGCCGGTGCTCACCACCGAGTTCGGGCTGTCGCACCGTGCCACGGGCTTGGACCACTCCCACCGCGAGTCTTCTAAGGTTGTGTTCGCATGATACATGAGAGTGATAAGTTGTTTTGTCGTGAGAGAAAAATGCTCTAGCTGATAAGCAGCCGATAAGTTCTTAAGCGAACAGGTAGACATCGTCTACAGGTCGGCCGTTCGTTGTGGCACCGGCGTCGGCGCCTTCGTATAGCAGCTCGCCGTGGAGGACATGGAGGAGTTCCACAACGACTTCTCCGTCGTGCCCAGCGAGCACCCGTCGCCGCACAGGCTTATCAAGTCACAGTCGTGCTGGCTGGCCAAGCTGAGGCAATGCGGATGCTGTCGGTGTGTGCCGCCGGCTCGTCGGTCGAGACGGGTCGTCGGCGGACGAGTAGGCCATCACGTCGCAGCAATCGGCGGCGGTGGCGGCGGCCATGGCGCAGGGGTCTTCGCGGTTCAAGGATGTCGTGCAGCAGCCTAAAGGGCGCTGGGGCGCGCGGATCTACGAGCGCCACGCCTGGTTGCGGCTCGCCTCGTTCGCTGACGACGAGGCCGCCAGCGCGCGCCTACGACGTCGCTGCGCTCCGCTACGACGTCCGCCGACGAGGAGGCTCGGCGCCGTCGGCCCGTCCAGCGCCGACGCAGCGTCGACCACGCCGAATTGGAGCCTCGGTGACGACCTCAGCAGGCTGGACTGCGTGGGCTCCGCCAGCGGCATGGCGTGCGGGCCGGGTGCCATCGCCTCGCCGACCTGGCATCTGCCGTCTGGCGTCGCCACGCGAGCCCCGCCGCTGATGTGGGCGTAAGGCGCTGGGGCCGACGCCGCTGTTGTTGGGCTGCCCCACGTGGCCGGGAGTGGAGCCCGATGAGGTGTCCGCGGTGGTGCAGCCTACCAGGCCATGGCCCATGGGCGCAGCCTCCCTAGAAAAAAAAAGAAAAGAAAAAAGGAGAGGGGAAGAAGAAAGAGGAGGCACAAAAATAACATTTTATCGCTAGCAAAGGAAGGTTATTTTCAGTGCCCCGTTGCAAATTTTGCCTAACATTTATGATATCAAAAAAGTATCATTAGATTCTTCATTAATTATATTTTCATGGTATACATATTTGATGTCATAAATCTCTATACTCCTCTCTATAATTTTGGTTAAACTTGATATGTTTTACCTCTCCAAAAAAATTAAAATGACTTATAATTTAAAATGAAGAGACAGAATGAGAGTGCGTGCTCTCTATTTTAGAAATAAGGGATAAAAAAAGTTTTGTACTGTAATAGACAACAGGTATAAGGGCCCCTGCCATAGGTGTGCCGGACACTAGGTGTTCTACTACCAGTGCTATTCGTCTCTTTTCAACATGACACGCAGACGCCGTGGCAGGCTCTAGGAGTTGTACTACAAGCGCTCAGCGTTTTGCTTCCGAAACTTGTCCACGAGAACATGCATGCGCACGAGGTTTTGTGCCCCACGCGTTGTGCGCATGCAACTAATAACCATGCGCGGGCGACAAGCTAGCTGCTAGCGAAGAAGAAGCGACGCCAACATGGGCCGCAGGTGTTGCAACGACATGAGCATGTCTTGACCCACCTGCAAGCCTCCATGCTAAAGATGGCAACGGGCACAGAATGCCCGCATGCCCGCGGGCATGGAACCTGATGGGTAAGGATACGGGCACCACTTCTTGCCCACGGGCACGGGCGCGGGCACCATCCTGAACCCAGAGGATAGTTCTTCGCGGGCAAAGAAATTTGCTATCCTCGCCCGCTTATCCGCCAAACCCGCTCCACAGGTCTGACATATGGGACCTACAAGCAAATATATGTATATATACACTATTTGTTGTGAATATGTATCTTCGTATCTCTTGTAATGCACTATGATTTATGTATATGCTCAACCTGGCGGGCACAAGGGCATGCCCGCGAGCATTTCATGCCCGCGGATGGAGGGCGCGGGCGTGGTTTGTTGCCCGTGGCGGGTCGTGGGCGCGGGCGCGGGCACGGGTGAGAGATTTAGCTGGCGGGCGCGTGCGTAAGAAGGTAGTATCCGCGGGCACCACGCCCGTTGCCGTCTTTATCCATGCATGCAGTCGAACCCCTGGCACAAGAGGGGGGCACGTGCCCCCAACTCAAATTTTTGATTTTTTTGAAAATATACCTTCTTTCGTGTAGATATAGAGATCCATCGGTAACAGACCGCCACTCAAATTTTGTGCTAGCTAGTTTCGCTCTTGGACGGACACCTCGAGAAGATAACCTGGATAAGGCTCACAAACAGTGGCAGAGTCTGATGGTCAGCTCTAGGCTACAACAGAAGATGTTAGTGATGATTCAAGACTGTCGGCCACGGCTAAGGGATTAGAAACGGCGCCCAACACCACCACCAAGGAAAGGTTAGGACATGAAACAATAGAAGCCCTCTAGAACCATGTAACTTATATTCCTATTGCCCTCCGATATATAAGGTTGGGCATGAGCTCCTGTAGAAGGTATCGAACAATCGAATACCAAATCAAACCCTAGTTCTGTAGCATACCGCTCTCCTACCACCTCTCTCTCTCTCTCCCTCTATTGTAAGAACTCGATTGAGCATTTTAACACGAAGAACATCAATATTGAACGTAGGCTTTAAAGGCCCAAACCAGGATAAACCTTTTGTGTTTTGAGAGCTAAACCACCGAAGACCCACGCACTGATCCATGTCCGGATCATTAGATTATTGCCGCAGTATTGAACCGACGACAGGTACAGACTCTCTTCGTTATTTTTTTTAGTTGTCGCATTAGCTTTGTTCTAAGTTGAATATTTATAACTTTGACCATCAATTTAAATAAATTTATACATGTTAACAACATACAATTTATGTTTTTAGATTTATTATGACAAATACTTTCATAATATATATTCTATATGTTTTTTTTGTAAGCATATATACTTTATATGTGATGGAACTACATAGATTTATTAAAATTTATGGTCAAAGAAATACAAGTATTTGACTTAGAACAAATCCAATACGACGTATACAGAAGAACGGAGAGAGTATACGGTAGCAGTCAATCGCTAATGTTTATTATCCTCCTGGTAAATTAACTAGATTGTCGGATGATCTCAAAGCTGCCGACGGCGTGACAAGCCTCATAACCGATCTGTGGCGAACGTGCTAGACTCCACCGCCATTTTCTTTGCAGTCCGCACTGAACACATGCAGTCTTAATTAGCTCACGAAAAAGTGTCTTTTGAAAAACATATATCCACAACGAGATTAGTACATCACAGGATCAGGAACGAGAAGAGTGTGTTGTAATTGTAAATAAACCAAAAACCAGCTCGACGGTCCATTTCCTCCACGGGAACAGGCATCTCTTCTTTACAGCAGCAGCAGCGCGGTACAGCGCGTTCGTTCGCGAGGAGACACTTTCGGCCAAAAGGAGCATGCATGGTGCCTACTAGCACCAACCCG
This sequence comes from Miscanthus floridulus, assembly GCF_019320115.1. Lineage (NCBI taxonomy): Eukaryota > Viridiplantae > Streptophyta > Magnoliopsida > Poales > Poaceae > Miscanthus > Miscanthus floridulus. The sequence continues at coordinate 108,229,089 of NC_089583.1, read as the reverse complement.
ATCCATGTGCCCTACAAGGATTAGGAGTGTCGTTCCCATGACCCATATGGCCCGTCTTATCCTTAACACGATTTGGTCTGATCCGGGCCCCAAGCTCCTCCTCAGGTGTCGCGTGTTCCGAATCGCGGGGAAAGAGAAAAAGGAGATAGATAGATGAGGTAAAAGAAGAAGACGGCCAGGGCAACTACAAGTACGGACGACCTCATCATAATGGGAACATGCATCTCGACCGAGTGCGACGTACGAGTACGTTTAGTAGCAGCAGATGCAGATGACCACCCCCTCATGTCCTGAAATCCTGGATCCTGATCTCCCTCACGGTCACGGTCACGGTCACGGGCTCACAATGGGAAAAGGGAGCGGCGGCAACGTGTTTGAGGAGTGGGAGAAAGCCGCGTCGTCCGCTCCCCCGTTAGATTAGTGCGGATTTAAATTGCGCGGTGTGCGTGGCGCGACAACTTTCCACAGCCTGCGAATGTGCCACCCCACCCCCTGCCTGCGCGTAAAAAGGTGGTTGTTGGCTTGGCGTCGCGGATTACGCAACGTGACCCGGATAAATTTGTGGATAACCCTTCGTTTTCGTTTTCGTTTTCGTTTTCCTCCCGGCGGGCCGACGTGGAAAGACAGATGGTCACGTCAGTTGTTAGTGTTATATGAGAGTGTTCAGATAAGAATAATAAAATAAATTATAGAAGTTCTCAGTAATCCGCGAGATGAATTTATTAAGCATAATTAATATGTTATTAGCACATGTTTACCGTAGCACCATATTGTCTAAGCATGGACTAATTAGGTTTAAAAAATTCGTCTCGCAAATTAGTCACAATCTGTGTAATTAGTTAGTTTTTTAGTCTATATTTAATAATTCATTCATGTGTCCAACATCCGATGTGATAGGAAGTAAACTTTAGAGGGAGAAACTAAACAAGGTCTTAATAGTTCTAGTACAAATAAAGTGATCCACATAGACTGAAAATATTGAGACTAATATTCACACAATGCAAACTATTACTATCTGTGGTTTGTAAAGAAACTTTTTCTTTTTATCATGCCTCATCTTTATTTTCTCTTTCTCTCTTTTTTTTTTTTAGTATGGGTCACCTTCTCTCTTTCTGTAGCTTCTGCAAGCTACTGTGATAAATGTAGAGCACCAACTTTTTTTTATGTGATTCTACGTGACGTTTGAGGCTATAGATAAAAAACAGCTTTGGGAAGGCCTCACCTGATCGCGCTTCCTTGACCCTGCAGCATACTAGGACGGGGACAGCAACACTGCAACAGCGAATGCATTCATGTCATCGTGTAATGATGGTGTAAACGCGCCCATACCATCGCCATGGGTCGGTCACCGGTTCCAGCGGGAGATCAGTCGTGCAGATCGTTATTTGCAACGTGTCACGCCGCATGATATGAAGGTGTGGCACCACACGATCGACGCCCTACTCGAGCAAGCAAATGTGCACAAAGATTTTTTTTAAAAAACTTTCTGATCGGATATGCACAAATTCCCGCCGCTTTTGAATCAGAGACACGGTACGGTGGCGGAACGGGGTTTTGTCAACTGGATCATCAGACAGACGGAAACGTTGGCCACGAGAGGATTAATGACGCTGCCTTCGTTGAAGCTGGGAAGGCCCTGCCGGCTGCCGTGTCTGGGAGCCGCGGAAGTCAAGGCCCTGATGACTCAGCCAGCACCTGGAACTGATTCGATCGGGCAGAGGGCTCCTCGTCCTCTACGGCGACGGCGACCGACCGCTGTGGTCAGCGGATTACTGGGGCGGTTGGCGCGCGCGCTGCTCGGACGTCGCTTCGCACACGCAGCGCGGACGAGGCAAGTGCGCCACGGCGCGGTCCGCGGACTGTGACTTGGTGGTGATCACAGACACGGGCGAGCCGGCCACCCGACGGTCACCACTCACCACCACCCCACGACGGCAACTGTGTAGTAGATGGAGTGGACTCGCAGGTCAAGTTTCCGCGCGCTGCAGATAGGCATGCGTCGTCTGCTTCGACGGAGTGGACGACGAACGTGCACTACATTTGTGTGTCATCTAGAAGAGCTCGTAGTTCACATGCTCCTTACTCCATCTGTCACCTCTTCATTTGGGTGCTAATCTACTCCGCACATTTTTAGCAATATTTATTATTCTAGCTAATCTTAATAAAAACAAGAGTGATACTAAGAGATAAACTATACCCTCATTAAGTACATCTCAATCCTTGATGGCTTACATCTATACTGGACGGTGCAATTTGGCTACAAAGAGAGTTGATGATGACTTGCCAATTGCAACGTGAGAATGACATAATTGGGATTTTTTTTGAACCCAGAATGATAACAGTTGTGAAACAAATGGAGTAACATTGTTTCTTTCTTATCAACATCCACTTACTTATTGCCTAAAAACACATCCACCTATTCCTTAGCATCACTTAGTATATTTGTTAAGATAATAACATAAAATGTTTATTTATTTGGTTAAAAATAGTCTTAACACAGTAACAGATTTTACCTAGAAGTTTTTGTTGTCCAACACAACTATTTTATACTACCTCACCTCTGTTCCAAATTATAAGTCGCTTCGACTTTTTCGATTCATCTATTTTGCTATATACCTAGACATATTATTATATTTAGATGCATAGCAAAATAGATTTATCAAAAAGTCAAAACGACGTATAATTTGGAATGGAGGGGGCATAATTTATTCTGGACAAACTTCTAAACATAAAAACTGTGTTTATATATATACACACACAAAGGAAAAAATTAAAAGGAGAAAAAAGTGAAACCCATTTTCGCTCCGAAAAAACAATCGTAAAATAGAATTGGTTAATGCATAAAGCATCACCCTGAAAAGTTGTCATCAATCGATATATGTTAATATATAAAACTTTGTATTTTGGTTAAAAACAATCATGCTAGAAGGTTTTTATAGATTGTCTATAAAATCATGTCTCAAAATTTGTATTTAAAAAGTTATGACAAACATTTTGGTGTTAAATTTGTCTATAAAATTATATCAAGAACTATATTTTAAAAAGTTATGGTAATAAGTTTGGCTCACAAAATGTTATATGTATAGGCATAATTTTATAACTTTCTAAATTATAGAGGTTATGGAAACAAATCTTTCCAGAAAATAAAGTCGCGGGACTGGGACAACCGCTTGTCTGGTTTCTTGTTGAGCGAGTGATGGCTACTACTAATGGAACTGGGGTCCAAATCCGCGAGATCAACAGGCCAGTTGAGGCCCAGAACGATTTAGTTGGGCTTGATGGGCCTCATTGAGTCATATGCCGGGTATCTGGGACCTCTTTATTCTGTTAGCGCTTTATTTCTTTTCTTTTTTGAAACAAATTCTGTCAAGTGTTTTGGGCTTAATCTCTCTGCTTTTCTTTTTGCTGACTGTCTTGAACCCAATGAGCCTTATTCGTCTTATCTTCCAAGGCCTGGCCTATATATCCTGTTATTAATTGGTTTGTGCTTAATCTCTCCCCTTTTTGCTGACTAATGATAATGGGCCTTGTTCTTGAACCCAATTGAGCCCGATTCTTCTTTCCTGGACGAGGAAGGCCTGCCCATACCATTAAACACGAAGGATTATTGTTTGGAGTGGACTCGGTTTAGACAGGACGATTGGCCCAGTACCAGGTCCAGGCCTCGGTAGCAGACTAGCAGTCCAAAGTGCGGCGATGGCATCCATGTAAGCTACAGGTACGCCGACAGAGTGCTCTCAGCGGTGGACCGACCCGCCGACGCCCGACGGTGACGATCAGGTAGGACGTCCATGCACCTTGCACCATCGGGTGCACGGCCGCACTCGCCACCACACGCGAATTGAAATTCGATCGCTGTCTCTCCCCTGGCAGCTGCAGCCTGCAGGCGACAGCCGACAGCTCCCCGCCCACTTGGCCGCCTTGTGCAAAGCCGGCCATTGTATCTCTATCTGATCGACCAAAAATTCCACAGACTGCACCGTGACGATCGCGCGGGATCAGCGAACGTGTAAAACTAAACCGGCAGCAAAATCCACCGCTGCACCGTGTCTAGGTCGCTAACGCCGCTCAGCAAATGCATAGCACACGCACCGCCGCGTAGCGCGCTTCTGTAACCCAGTGGCTTGATTGGATTGAATAGCAGTTGCTGAAACGTGGCCTGGCTGTTTGTGCGTTACACAAAGGGAATCAGATCACCCCTCCGACGGCGGATCCAACCACTCGCCGACACAGTGGTCGTGGCATTCGCGCCCACAAAACACACAAAGAGTCATGCATCGTGAAAGCAAAAAAGGCGTGCTCCTCTTCTTTACATTCGCTAAAGAATACGACCACAAAATGTACAGTACGCATGGAGTATAATGCATCTCAGATCGCACTGAAGCAGTGGAAACTAAATTTAGCAAAGTCCGCAGCAGAAAAGGTGAATCCAAAAACAAAGGAAAGGCTGGAGGTTAGGCAGAGGCACGTAACACACATGGCAGCTACCCGGTGAGGATCCAAGAGAGGGTGCGTGCTGACAGGCTGGTATTCTGTTGCCGTCGCCTCCGCCACGTTCCGTTCCACCTCTCCTCTCCACCCACCCAACAGCTGCCCCACCTAGAGGCCAGAGACACCCACTGCTTACCTTGCGCGCCACGGGCCAGCGCGCGAGCGAGCTCACTTGATCCGTTCCCTTCGCCGCGACGTTCCTACCCAGCTGCGGGCGCCGCCGCACGGCATCTCGCTCGCTAGATTGCTGATTACGACAGCGACCAAATGGCGCCGCGGCTGCTGGCGTGCTTCGGGCGCAGGGGCGGCGCGACGGCGTCGGCGCCGGACGACGCGACGGGCGAGGGCCAGCAGCAGGAGGCGGCCCCGGGGCCTGTGCTGGTGGAGCTGTTCGCGTCGCAGGGGTGCGGGGCGTCGCCCGAGGCGGACGCCGTGGCGGCGCGGCTGGCGCAGGACTCCGGGGACAACGGCGCCGCCGTCGTGGTGCTGGCGTTCCACGTCGACTACTGGGACTACCGCGGGTGGAAGGACCCCTTCGCGTCCAGCGCCTGGACCGTGCGCCAGAAGGCCTACGTGGAGGCGCTCCGCCTCGACACGCTCTTCACGCCGCAGGTCGTCCTGCAGGGCGGCGCGCACTGCGTCGGCACCGAGCAGGACGTGCTCGCGCAGGCCGTCCGCGACGCGCCGCGCTACCCCGCGCCCGCCATCAAGGTACGTAATTACTAGCACCCATTTTCTGCACACCTAGCAGCGTCGATCGGGCAGTGTCTGATCTTGTTGCCACCGCACCATGTCGTCTCCACGAATATACAAGATCGTTCGACAGTGTTGAAACAAACTGTTCAGACAACTGTTGAGCCATCTCATCAGCCACTGTGCTTATGTTGGATCCTGCAATCAACAATAATTCAGATCTGCCGACTGATGTCGTGTCAGTGTAACTGTAGACGGAGCGAAACCCCGAGCTGATCTGATCTGTGTACGCGTGTGTCCAGGTCACGTTCCAGCGGCCGAACCCGGCGACACTGCAGGCGTCCTTCACGGGCACGCTGCGCAGCCGCGTGGAAGGTCCCGGCGGCGCGAGTGTGCTGGTGGCGCTGTACGAGAGCGGGCTGGTGACCGAGTGCGGGCGCGGCGAGAACAAGGGCAAGTCGCTGCTGAACGACTACGTGGTGCGACGCCTCGAGAAGGTGGCCGCCGTGCGGGAGGGCGCCTCGGCGAAGAAGACCGTGTCCGGCACCGTCCAGTTCCCGCTCTGGGACGGATTCCGCGCCACCAAGTGCGGCCTCGTGCTCTTCGTCCAGAACGCCGCGCTGCAGGTGCTCGGCGTCCAGCACTTCGACCTGCCCGACAACGTCTGAGTTGCTGACGGCGGTGGGGTGCGTGCGCGTTGCGCCGGCTCGCGTGTTGGCTCCTTCGGCGGCGCCAGCGGCGTGACATTCTTTGTATGTAGCGTTCGATTGGCTTGTGTGCTGTATCTGTATGTAGTACATCACTGGATGGTATTTAAGGAAACCTGAGTATTCTTTTCCACATATGTTCTGCATTATGGTAATGGAATTTTTTTTTTTGATGAAATCGGAAGGGAGAAGCACTCTCCACCTACTTGATTGCATTGGAGCAACAAAATGCTTGTTGCACATAAGGGAGGGAGATAGCTTGAATTCTCTAGTAGAGTTCAATTCTTCTTTTCGTCAGCTTCGATTGCCTACTTTTACGCTGATCGCCTGATCCATATGTGCATGTGCCCTATGAAGCTGCCGTCGTGAATGGACAATGGAGACATGGAGTGAGCAAGAGAGTGATATCTGGGCCGTGACTTGCCAGAGATGCATGGGTGATTGGCTTAATGGGCTAATGGATGGGTTGTGCATTTCAGAGGCCCAATGGATTTATGTGTGCGGACGGAGTTACTACCATGTTCTGGACTAATTCACAATGGGTTCGCACTTTATATGTGCGGACGGACTTACCCGCGGGAGGTTGGGCTTTGGAGCATATGACCGAGGGAATCATACAATTATTGTGTTAATCCCTAAAACTGCAGCCCCTCAAAATATCAAAGATTTTAGGCCAATCAGCCTATGCAATGTGCTGTACAAACTAATTTCTAAGGTCCTAGCCAATAGATTGAAAAAGATCCTACCCAATATTATTTCTTCAACTCAAAGTGCCTTGTTCCGGGGAGGTTAATTACTAATAATGTCTTGTTGGCATATGAGTTGATACATCATCTAAGATCCAAAACAAAAGGGGTGGGAGAGCTAACAACAATCAAACTTGATATGAGCAAGGCACATGATAGAGTGGAATGGGTGTTCCTTGCGAAAATGATGCGTAGAATGGGGTTTCATGAGCAATGGGTGCGGCTTATTATCAAGTGTGTGTCTACAGTGTCTTGTAGCATTAAAATTAATGGATCTTATACTCATCGTCTTATTCCCCAAAGGGGCCTAAGGCAAGGTGACCCCCTTTCACCTTACTTATTTATTTTATGTGCAGAAGTCAGCACTATTACAAAGATCAGAAGACACAAGGAAAATTGGGGGTGTCAAAATATGTCGACGCGCACCGAGTGTCAATCATCTATTTTTTACTGATGACTCTCTACTTCTAATGAAAGCAAGAATAAGTGATGCACAACAATTGGCACATATCCTAGAAGTTTATGAAAGGGCCTTTAGGCAGGTGATCAACAAGGACAAATCTTATATAATGTTCAGCCCAAATACAAATCAATCTGTGAGAACAGAAATGAAGGCATGTTTATCAATTGATCATGAAGCTAATGGGGAAAATTACTTGGGTTTGCCTGTGTCGGTAGGGAAATCACGAAAAAGCGACTTTTGAGTACATTAAGAAGAAGATTTGGGAAAGAATACAGGGCAGGCAGGAAAAACTCCTCTCTAAGGCTAGTAAAGAAATCTTGATTAAGATTGCTGCTCAATCCATTCCAACATATGCTATGTTGTGTTTTGATCTTACAAAGAGCCTATGTGATGAGTTGAGCATGATGATTGCTAAGTACTGGTGGAGTCAACAAGACAAAAATAATAAAATCCATTGGTTAAGTTGGGAGAAGCTGACTAGACCAAAGAAAAAGGGTGGCCTAGGATCCAGGGATTTGCATATTTTCAATATGGTCATGTTGTGTAGACAAGCATGGCGACTACTCACAAATCTGGATACATTATGTGGTCAAGTCTTAAAAGCCAAATACTTTCCTCAGTCAGATATTCTCAGTTGTTGCCCATATGCTGGGGTATCGTATACTTGGAGAAGTATACTGAAAGGGGCAGAATTACTAAAGGAAGGCTTGATTTGGAGAATTGGCAATGGAGAAAAGGTTAAAATCTAGAAGGACCTATGGCTACCTAAAGGTACTACCAGAAGATCGATTACACCAAGGCGTGCTTCTTTGCTAAAGAGAGTGGATGAGTTAATTAATCCAATAACTGGAGGATGGGATGTGCAATTAGTACATGATATCTTTTGGCCAGAAGATGCAAATGAGATTCTTAGGATTTTTATTGATGATCGAATGGAAGATTGGCCAGCTTGGCACTTTGATTCAAAGGGACTTTTCTCAGTTAAATCAGCTTATAAGTTGGCTGTTGCCAGAAGAGATGCACTTGCCCACATGGATGCTTCTACATCTGGGACTGTAACTAATAGGGAAGGCGAATTCCAATATGAAAGGTCCTAATATGGCTAGAGGGGGGGTGAATAGCCTATTAAAATTCTACAAATCAACTAGATCAATTTGATTAGTATGACAAATAGCGTAATGCAAACTTACTCTAGCTCTACAAGGGTTGCAAGCCACCTATCCAACAATTCTAGTTGCAATAATTACTTAGGCACACAAACTTGCTACTCTAAAGAGCTCAACTAGATGAATGTAAATAATAAAGCAAGCTCTCAATTCTAATTACACTAAAGAGCTTGTATCAACTAGTTTGTAAGAATATAAATAAGTGAGTAGGGTGATTATACCGCCGTGTAGGGGATGAACCAATCACAAGATGAATATGTAGCCAATCACCAGGAGAATGCCAAAGACAAGAGACAATCGATTTTCTCCCGAGGTTCACGTGCTTGCCAACACGCTACGTCCCCGTTGTGTCGACCAACACTTGGTGGTTCGGCGGCTAAGAGGTGTTTCACAAACCTCGTCCACACGATTGGACACCGCAAGAACCTACCCACAAGTGAGGTAACTCAATGACACGAGCAATTTACTAGAGTTACCTTTCGGCACTCCACCGGGGAAGGTACAACTCCCCTTACAATCACCGGAGGCGGCCACGAACAATCACCAACTCGTGCCAATCCTCCACCGCTGCACCGAGCCGTCTAGGTGGTGGCAACCACCAAGAGTAACAAGCGAAATACGCAGCGCAACACGAATACCAAGTGCTTCTAGATGCAAATCACTCAAGCAATGCACTTGGATTCTCTCCCAATCTCACAATGATGATGGATCAATGATGGAGATGAGTGAGAGGGCTTTGGCTAAGCTCACAAGGTTGCTATGTCAATGGAAATGTGCAAGAGTTGAAGCTACAACCGGCCATGGGGCTTTAAATAGAAGCCCCCATAAAATAGAGCCGTTATACTCCTTCACTGGGCAAAACGCGCTCTGACCGGACGCTCCGGTCATACTGATCGGACCCTGGACTCAGCGTCCGGTCCACTGATTTTTGCCACGTGTCACTTTGAGTTAAAACTGAACCATCAGATCTCAACGGCTAAGTGCTGACCGGACGCTCCGGTATTATTGATCGGACCCTGGAGCCTCAGCGTCCGGTTGAGTACAGTAAGGGTCGAAATCCATTTTTCTTCGACCGGACGCGTCCGGTCCACCTTGACCGGACACAGTCCAGCGTCCGGTGGTATACCCTATCCACTGCACCATCGAGTTAACGCGACCGGACGCAGGCAGTCAGCGTTCGGTGCAATCAGATCCAGCGTTCGGTCACTTGACCGACGCTGGCATCTCCTCTGTCTTCTTCCCCCTTGCTCAAATGTGCTAACTACCAAGTGTATCACCTTGTGCATATGTGTTAACATATTTCACAAACATTTTCAAGGGTGTTAGTACTCCACTAGATCCTAAATGCATATGCAATGAATTAGAGCATCTAGTGGCACTTTGAGAACTGCATTTCAATACGAGTTTCACTTCTCTTAATAGTACGGCTATCTATCTTAAATGTGATCATACTCACTAAGTGTCTTGATCACTAAAACAAAATAGCTCCTACATTTTATACCTTTACCTTGAGCCTTTTGTTTTTCTCTTTCTTCTTTTCCAAGTTTGAGCATTTGATCATCACCTTGCCATCACCATTGTCATGATCTTCATCATAACTTCATCACTTGGAGTAGTGCTACCTATCTCATAATCACTTTGATAAACTAGGTTAGCACTTAGGGTTTCATCAATTAACCAAAACCAAACAAAGCTTTCAATCTCCCTCTTTTTGGTAATTGATGACAACCCTTTCACAAAGATATGAATTGAGATTTAATTGAATTCACGTTGCTTGCCCAAGCATATTTACCATGTGTAAAAGAATATGGACAAGTTTCATGAACTCCAAATGGTAGTAATTGCTCCCCCTACATATATGCTAAGAGTTTGGATTATAGCTTGCACATATGATTAGATAGGAAATATAGGAGACAATTTTCTATCAAATAATGCTAAGGTATAAGAGATGGACCTTTGAAGCGTGATACCAATCGGAGTGCACCAATATACCATCCTTAGCACCATTAGTCACTAGACATTCACAAAAGCTAGAATACCCCATGAGATCAATATTACAAATAAGGGTCTAGTTTTCCATAGAATGAACATAGGTCTAGTTACTTTAGCCTTTGCATGCTAGTTTTTCATTTCAACATTCAAACCTACAACTAGCATACACCACACAAGCATGGATATTGAAAATTAAAATGTATGCCATGCAAGCAAACATATGTAAATGTACATTCAAATTCACCATACAAGTTCATGAGCTTGCTCCCCCTATTTGTATGCTCAAAATTTTAATTGATCCTCTTCCTTTGTCATATTTTATCTCTCCCCCTTTGTTTCTTTGTTGTCTTTTCACTATCTTTGTACACTATTTCTCCCCCTTTGTCATTAATGACCACAAAGGCTTAAAGTATAGATAGGGTAGGATTATTAATGTCAACAATTAGCACAAAAGGTGACCTCAAATTATAGATATGTTGGGGTGAAATCATGTGAAGTGAGGATCATTTTCCCAATTTGGTTCAATCTAGAGTACTTGCAAAGGATATTTAACTCAGTTTGATCCAAGGACAAGCTTCTTCACACCTCCAAATAAGGGTTATCTTGTACCATGTTGAGTTAAACACTTATAGCTCATTTTCTAAATCAAACACTAGGTTTACAAGCCCACAAACATGTCATATGCTACCACTAGACCATTTCAAACATACAAGCAATAGTGGTACCATACAAGAATTAAATTCATTTGATTTTCATGAATGAGCCTAGGACATGATAGGAATTACTAGATGCACTAAACAAGTCCTTAGCAATAGATGGATGATATGTCAATCAACTTTACCTTGCTTTGCTCAAAGGAGAGGCATGTCATATAGTGGTGGTGCATCAACACATATTGGAGAAATCAAGTATGTTCAATTCATTCCTTAGCTTGCAAAACCTCTTCTTATCAAGTGGCTTGATGAATATGTCAGCAAGTTGATCTTCAGTGCCCACACTCTCTATGCAAATGTCCCCTTTTTGTTGGTGATCTCTTATGAAGTGATGACGGACATCTATATGCTTTGTTCTTGAGTGTTGAACCGGGTTGTTGGTGAGCTTTATGGCACTTTCATTGTCACATAGCAATGGCACTTGCTTGAACTTGATTCCAAAGTCACTCAAGGTAGTCTTCATCCAAAGTAATTGAGCACAACAACTACCGGCCGAAATGTACTCCGCTTCGGTGGTTGAAAGTGCTACACTATTTTACTTCTTTGATGACCAAGACACAAGTGATCTTCCCAATAGTTGACATATGTCCGATGTGCTCTTTCTCTCAACTTTGCATCCCGTATAATCGGAATCCGAATATCCAATCAACTCAAATCTTGCTCCTTTAGGATACCATAATCCAACATGTTGTGTATGCTTCAAGTACCTCAATATTCTCTTAGTTGCCTTCAAATGACTTTCTCTTGGTGAGGCTTGAAATCTAGCACACATGCATACACTAAACATCACATCCGACCTTGATGCGGTCACATAGAGTAGACTTCCAATCATGGACCAATACATCTTTTGATCCACCATGTTGCCACTAGCATCACTATCTAAGCTTCCACTTGTCTCCATTGGTGTACTAATAGCTTTACTATCATCCATTTCAAACTTCTTGAGCATGTCCTTGATATACTTGCCTTGACTCACAAATGTGACATTCTTTATTTGCTTGATTTGAAGACCAAGGAAGTAACTAAGTTCTCCAATCATAGACATCTCAAACTCACTTGCCATCATCTTGCCAAACTCCTCACAAAATTCTTGATTTGTTGATCCAAAGATGATATCATCAACATAGATTTGCATCACAAACAAGTCATTTCTAAGCTTCTTGGTGAAGAGAGTGGTGTCAACCTTTCCCATTTTGAATCCCTTAGAGAGTAGGAAATCCCTCAATCTCTCATACCATGCTCTAGGTGCTTGCTTTAATCCATACAAAGCCTTTCTCAACTTGTAGACATGATTGGGTTTCTTTTCATCTTCAAAACCGGGAGGTTGCTCAACATACACAAGCTCATTGATGTACCCATTTAGAAATGCACTCTTCACATCCATTTGGTATAACTTGATGTTGTTGGCACAAGCATAAGCTAGCAAGATTCTAATTGCTTCCAATCTTGCAACTAGGGCATATGTTTCTCCAAAGTCAAGACCTTCAACTTGAGTGTAACCTTGAGCCACTAATCTTGCTTTGTTCCTTATTACTATTCCATCTTGATCTTGCTTATTCCAAAAGACCCACTTAGTTCTAATCACATTATGATCCTTAGGCCTCTCAACTAAGTCCCATACTTGGTTTCTTATGAAGTTGTTTAGCTCTTCATGCATAGCATTGATCCAATCAACATCCCTCAAAGCTTCATCTATCTTTTTAGGTTCAATGGATGACACAAATGAAAAATGCTCACAAAATGAAGCCAATCTTGATCTTGTTTGCACACCTCTTGAAATATCACCAATGATAGTGTCCAATGGATGATCTCTTGCAACATTAGTTGGTTGAAGCACTTGCACTTGATTGCTAGCATTTGATTGATCACTTGGTTGAGATGATGAACTAGCCATTTGTTGATTTTGCACATTGCCATCACTAGTGCTTGCTTGGATTTGATCATGAGAACCACTAGCTTGCACATTTGAGTTAGAGAGCACTTAATTCTTGTCATCTTCAACATCAATCACATCTCTAGGCCTTAACTCACCAATGTTCATGTTCTTCATTGCATTGACCAATTGAGTGCCTCTTACATCATCTAGATTCTCATTTTCCTCTTGGGAACCATTTGTTTCATCAAACTCCACATCATGAACCTCCTCAAGAATACCACTAGCCAAATTCCAAACTCTATAAGCGTTGCTAGTAGTGGAGTAGCCAAACAAGAAACCTTCATCATATTTCTTTTCAAACTTGCTCAATCTAGTGTCTTTCTTCAATATATAGCATTTACAACTAAAAACCTGGAAGTATGCTATGTTGGACTTTCTTCCATTTAATAGCTCATAAGGTGTCTTTTTCATCATGGGGTGACAATAGAGTCGGTTGCTATAGTAGCAAGCCGTGTTGATTGCTTCGGCCCAAAATAAATGACTCACATTGTACTCACTCAACATTGATCTTGCCATATCAATCAAGGTTCTATTCTTTCTTTCAACTAGCCCATTTGATTGAGGAGTATACTTGGTCGAGAATTGATGTCTAATTCTAAATTCATCACATAACTCATCAATTCTAGTGTTCTTGAACTCACTTCCATTGTCACTTCTAACTTTCTTGATGGTTGTTTCAAACTCATTGTGAATGCCCTTGACAAATGATTTGAATATTGCAAACACATCACTCTTATCAATAAGAAAGAACACCCATATGTATCTAGTGAAATCATCCATAATCACAAATCCATATTTGTTTCCACCAATGCTAGTGTATGTGGTTGGTCCAAACAAGTCCATATGCATCAACTCAAATGCCTTGGATGTACTCATCATGCTCTTCTTAGGATGTGTATTACCAACTTGCTTTCCAGCTTGACATGCACTACATAGCTTATCCTTCTCAAATGTGACATCTTTTAAGCCTCTAACTAAGTCATGCTTAATCAATTTGTTCAATTGTTTCATTCCAACATGACTAAGCCTTCTATGCCATAACCAACTCATGCTAGACTTAGTGATCAAACATGTTGACGATTGAGCTTCTCTAGCATTGAAATCAACTAAGTATAGATTCTCAAATCTAAATCCTTTGAATATCAAGTTAGAGCCATCTACACTTATGATCTCTACATCATCCACACTAAATATGCACTTAAAACCAAGATCACACAATTGAGCTACCGACAATAAGTTGAAGTTCAAGCTCTCTACTAGTAGCATATTGAAAATGCTCAAGTCATTGGATATTGCAATCTTACCAAGCCCTTTGACCTTGCCTTTGCCATTGTCACCAAATATGATACTATTAATCCCATTGCTCTTGCTTTCATTGATTGAATTGAATATTCTTGGATCACCAGTCATGTGTTGTGTGCACCCACTATCAAGCACCCAATGCCTTCCTCCGGCTTTATAATTTACCTACAAAAGAAGATCAATTCTTTTTAGGTACCCAAACTTGCTTGGGTCCTTGTAGGTTAGTCACCAAGGACTTTGGTATCCAAATGGCCTTCTTCTTTGGGCTCACAATTGGTGTACCAATGAACTTAGCCTTCACACCATTGGCACCCTTATAAAGCATGTAACAAGAATCAAATTTGATTGAGGATACATTAAGTAGCTTGTTCTTGTTAGTCTTGCAATTTTGCTCTATATGCCCAACTTGCTTGCATCTATTGCAAAACCGACCATTGCCCTTCATAAAGCTAGCTTTGGGAGTGACAAATCCCGTCTTGCCTCTCTTGGGGGTATAGCCTAATCCCTCTTTGTTGAGAGAAAATCTTTGGCTACCCAAGCACTTTAGCAAGCGGGCATCTCCACCATAGGCATTGCCTAAGGCACGAGTAAGCTCATTCACCTCCTTCTTGAGGGTCTTATTTTCTACCATTAGTGAGGTTTCACAAGTGAGACCATCACTCAAAAGTGAAGTAGAAGTAATATTGCTACAAGAAGTGTTAGTGGGAGCAACAAAAATAGATTCATCAATAAGATCACATGTTAGTCCTACATCACATGATACTATCGCTTGCTCCTTCTTGGCTTCCTCCTTCTTGACTTGCTCAATGAGAGATGAGTGAGCCTTTTCAAGCTTAGAGTGAGCTTTGCCAAGCTTCTCATGGGCATCCATTAGCCCCTCATGAGTGGCATTGAGCTCATCAAAGGATTGCTCAAGAAATTTTACTTTCTTACACAATTCTTTGCACTCCTTTCTCTTTATCTTATTGCAAGCGTGCACTTGCTCACACATGTCCAAGAGCTCCTCCTTGGAGTACTCATCATCATCATCATCATCATAATTATCATTCCTACAAGAGTCACTTTCACATTCATCATCATCACTCTCATCATATTTTACCTTGGTAGGCTTTGCCATGAGGCATGTTGATGGAGTGTCGAAGATGGAGGGCTTGTTGTTGATGGTGATGCTTGCTAGTACTCTCTTGATAGACTTCTTGCCATCATCACTAGAGTCATCACTATCCGATGAGCCATCACTATCCCATGTGACCACATAGCCTCCACCCTTCTTCTTCTTTTGAAAGGTCATTCTCTTCTCCTTCTCCTTCTTTTCTTTCTTGTCCTTCTTGTGTTTGTTCTTCTCATCTTCATTATTGTCACTATTGTAAGGATAATTTGCTACAACATGATCGGGGCTCTTGCAATTATAGCATCTTCTCACATATTCTTTGCTCTTGGTGTGATCTCTTCTCTTTCTTGCACCATAGCCCTTCTTCATGAATTTTCTCATCTTGCGCACAAATAGGGCCATGGCTTCATCATCAATGTCACTAAGACCATCATCGTCACTTGATTCTTTCTTAGACTTGCCCTTGTTCTTGGATGATGATGAGCTAGCCTTGAATGCTATACTCTTCTTCTTCTTGTCCTCTTCTTCCCTCTTGTCATCCTTGTCATCCCCTCCCTTTCCACATGGTATGTCTCTTGTGTCATGACATCACCTAGTACTTGGTTGGGGGTAATGTCCTTTAATCCTCCTCTTATGATGAGCAATCTTAGCATCTCAAATCTTGGAGGTAAGCACATCAAGAATCGATGGGAGACATCATCATCCTTAATCTTCTTTCACAATACCTTTAAGTCATTGATAATGACTTGCAATCGATAGAATATCTTTGGAATGCTCTCATCTTCCTTTATCTTGAAGCTTGTCAATTTATCCTTGAGGATATACAACTTAGCACTCTTCACCGCCGGTGTGCCATATGTTTCCTCCAATCTCTTCCACACCTCATTTGCTCTATCACAATCCTTGATTTGCTCAAACACCTTGGAATCAATGGCATTGTATATGGTGTTGAGAGCCATTATATTGCATTGCTTGTTGATCTTATCTTGATTGGTTGGATCATCGGGATCAATGATAGCATAGTCATTCTTGGTCACTTCTCATACTTGATCATTGATTGAACCAAGATACATCATCATCTTTCTCTTCCAATAACCATAGCATGTGCCATCAAAGAACGGTGGTTTGCCCCCCACATGGTTGAACACAACTTGAGCCATAATTTGACACCGAGGTTGTTAAGCCTTCAATCAAACGGTGACCACGGCTCTAATACCACTTGAAATGTCCTAATATGGCTAGAAGGGGGTAAATAGCCTATTAAAATTCTACAAATCAACTAGAGCAATTTGATTAGTATGACAAATAGCATAATGCAAACTTACTCTAACTCTACAAGGGTTGCAAGCCACCTATCCAACAATTCTAGTTGCAATGATTACTTAGGCACATAAACTTACTACTCTAAAGAGCTCAACTAGATGAATATAAATAATAAAGCAAGCTCTCAATTCTAATTATACTAAAGAACTTGTATCAACTAGTTTGCAAGAATATAAATAAGTGAGTAGGGTGATTATACCGCCGTGTAGGGGATGAACCAATCACAAGATGAATATGTAGCCAATCACCGGGAGAATGCCAAAGACAAGAGACAATCGATTTTCTCCTGAGGTTCACGTGCTTGCCAACACGCTACATCCTCGTTGTGTCGACCAACACTTGGTGGTTCGGTGGCTAAGAGGTATTTCACAAACCTCGTCCACACAATTGGACACCGCAAGAACCTACCCACAAGTGAGGTAACTCAATGACATGAGCAATTTACTAGAGTTACCTTTTGGCACTCCGCCGGAGAAGGTACAACTCCCCTTACAATCACCGGAGGCGGCCACGAACAATCACCAACTCGTGCCGATCCTCCACTGCTGCACCGAGCCGTCTAGGTGGTGGTAACTACCAAGAGTAACAAGCGAAATACGCAGCGCAACACGAATACCAAGTGCTTCTAGATGCAATCACTCAAGCAATGCACTTGGATTCTCTCCCAATCTCACATTGATGATGGATCAATGATAGAGATGAGTGGGAGGGATTTGGCTAAGCTCACAAGGTTGCTATGTCAATGAAAATGTGCAAGAGTTGAAGCTACAATCGACCATGTGGCTTTAAATAGAAGCCCCCATAGAATAGAGCCATTATACCCCTTCGCTGTGCAAAACGCGCTCTAACCGGACGCTCCGGTCATACTGACCGAACCCTAGACTCAGCGTCCAGTCCACTGATTTTTGCCATGTGTCACTGAGTTAAAACTGAACCGTCAGATCTCAACGGCTAAGTGCCGACCGGACGCTCCGGTATTATTGACCGGACCCTGGAGTCTCAGCGTCCGGTCAAGTATAGTAAGGGTCGAAATCCATTTTTCTTCGACCGAACGTGTCCGGTCCACCTTGACCGGACACAATCCAGCGTCCGGTGGTATACCCTATCCACTGCACCGCCGAGTTAACGCGACCGGACGCAGGCAGTCAGCGTCCAGTGCAATCAGATCCAGCGTCCGGTCACTTGACCGACGCTGGCATCTCCTCTGTCTTCTTCCCCCTTGCTCAAATGTGCTAACTACCAAGTGTATCACCTTGTGCACACGTGTTAACATATTTTCACAAACATTTTCAAGGGTGTTAGTACTCCACTAGATCTTAAATGCATATGCAATGAATTGGAGCATCTAGTGGCACTTTGATAACCGCATTTCGATACGAGTTTAACTCCTCTTAATAGTACGGCTATCTATCTTAAATGTGATCACACTCACTAAGTGTATTGATCACTAAAACAAAATGGCTCCTACATTTTATACCTTTGCCTTGAGCCTTTTGTTTTTCTCTTTCTTCTTTTCCAAGTTTGAGCATTTGATCATCACCTTGCCATCACCATTGTCATGATCTTCGTCATAGCTTCATCACTTAAAGTAGTGCTACCTATCTCATAATCACTTTGATAAACTAGGTTAGCACTTAGAGTTTCATCAATTAACCAAAACCAAACAGAGCTTTCACAATGGCATAAGATTTGGCAACTAAAAGTCCCCAACAAGGTCCAGATGTTTATTTGGCATTTAGCCCACAACAGCCTTCCTCTAAGAAGAAATTTGGCCCATCGAGGAATTAAAACAGACACCCTATGTCCAGTTTGCAATAGACTGGACGAGGATTGTGGCCATTTTTTTTTTCAAATGTAAATATGTGAAACACTATTGGTGTCTATTGAATATGGAAGAACACAGGGTAATGTTACTAGGATGTCAATCAGGGAAGGAAACCGTCCACGTGATCTTGTCTCTGGAAAAATCTGTACAATTAAAGGTGATAGTGTTGCCAGAAGAGATGCACTTGCCCACATGGATGCTTCTACATCAGAATTCTGTACTATACCATCCGCTAGAATATGAGAGATTGAACAATTCAGGTCAGTCTATAAAAAACTATACCATGCTCATGGAAGCCACCACCTATTGACAATTACAAGATCAATATTGACGGTGCCTTTTACCAAGAGACAAGAACAGGAGGCTGGGGCTTTGTGATTAGGGACACGTGGGGACGTGCTTGCAGGTGGCGCCGGTAATATGAGATATGCAACTTCTGCTTTGCAGACTGAAGCAATGGCGGCCCTCAAGGGATCCAGCATGCAATACATCTTGGCTTGATGCATATCATTCTGGAAACAGATGCTACAGCCTTAGCATTGGCTCTATCTTCAACAGAGAAGGATATAAGCACGATTGGTTCATTAATCCATCAGATTAGAGACCATATGGTGTATGACTTCAATTCTTGTAAAGTCTCTATCTGTTATAGAACATGTAACGGGGTTCAGATAGTTTAACCTCCCATGGAGCTTGTGTTTTAGCCCCTGATTGTTCTATGTTTTTTAGTCAAGCTCTCGAGTATGTAACTAACTTTGTATCTGGCGATTTACCTGAACATGCTTGTTAATGGAATCGAGGATTCCGATTAAAAAAAAAACTCTAAACTTCTAAACCCAAAATCATGACCGACTCACGATTTGTTCCGCACTTTAAAATACTGCCATCAACTCACAACATCAGAATCATGGTACCGTAAGAATATGAAAAATTTTATTGAATGTCATCGAAATTTATATATAATAACAATCTCTTACGTGCCAAAGATAATCCAACTTTCTGTTCCGTGTCACTAGTTTTGATTTTCTTGCTGTACCATAGCCCCCGTCAATCAAACGGCTCTCCACTCTGGAGACGGTAAGGCTAGAGCGGCCGAAGCGAGAGCCACGGACGCACGGGCGGAGCCCAGTGGAGGCTAAACTGGGCTTTGGCCCCCGTTGTCCAGAACAAAATTTTCAAATATTGTTCAACCCACAAAGCCCAATAGCCAGACAGCCCAGCAACTAGAGCGGAACAGTTGAGTAGAGGGACGAGGGAGCAGTCATGCCCGACTTGGCGACTCCTCCGCGGCTCCGCCGCTTCGTCGGTCCGCCTCGGCGCCGCGCCGCCGCCAGCCCCTAGCCGAGCAGACACCGGCACACAGCAGCTCCTCTGCCTCGCGACTCGTCGTCCTCCCTCCGTCCCGCCGCAGTCCTGCAGCGCAACTGTGGTGGTCACCGGCTCGCCGCCTCGTCGCCAGGTCCCAGGTTATTTCTTCTTCTTCAATCTCCAACTCTAATATTTTGCTCTATTTCTTTTCAGGTGGTTTTGGTAGATGCTAGATTCAGATCCAAATTAATTGGATGCAATTTTTTAATTAGGTAGCTAAACAATGGTTCGCATGAAAATGGTGTCTCTCCATTCTTTTTACAAAAGAAAACGAGATGGAAGAACGTATTTTCTCTGTCTTTAAGATTGTCAAGACAAGGCTGCACAACAAGGTGGAAGATCAATACCTTGCCAACAGCTTGCTTGTTCAGGTCGAAGGTGAAATTGTAGGACACTACACCTATGATGATATAATATCAGATTTCAAGGATCTAAAGCATAGAAGAGCAGACTTTTAAGATTTCATAGTCGTGTGTGGTCACTTGTATTTTGGTATGGCTCGTCAAATAGTCTGTGGTCACTTGTATTTTGTGAAATGTGACCCAACTAAATATATATAACTAGCTAGTGTTAGTCCATAACTTGGTTAAGGTTAGTCTGATAGTCTCCGTAGTCACTTGATATGCGACTAGTTAAATACATATGCATACATGGTTCTATTTTTTATGCCAACTACATTTCACTTCATCACTTGTATTCTGTCAAGTTGGCCCCCTATATTTTTTTGTTCACCCTCCGCCACTGGACGGACAGACAGCGCCGCGCAGGCGTGGGGGTGGGGCGGTGGCCCGTGCCGTTGTTGCACTTTCGCCCAGGCCTCGGTCGCGCCACCCGTCCGTTCCTGGGGCGCGACCGCGGTGGCCCAGCGTCACGTGAAGCCACGTGAAAGTCAGGGCCAGACCCGTCACGTCCGGAGCTCGGAGCCCAGTTTGTCCGGTGCGAGTCAATCAGATCCGTTTGCTTGTCGTGTTTGCTCTCCTCTCGCCGTCTCCCGCTTTCCCGGCCCGCTGTGCTCGTCGTGCCCGTGCTCTGGTGACTGCGGCGAGACCGCGAGCCTGCCAGTGTGCCTGAGCGCGCGCCGCTCGGAGACGAGCGATCGACTGGACTCCGAAGAGACCGGTATCCGCGCCGAGCAACCGACGTTTGGTTGCTACTTGGTGCTGCCCACGCGGCTGATTTTTGTCTCAAAAAACTCACACAGGGTTCATCTGGGACGATAAGTCGATAACGCAGGTGTGCTCGTGAACCCATGGAGCCGTGGAGGCATGGTGGGTAATCGCGTGTACTCCGTGTCCGGCGGCGACCGTATCCGCGACTCGGCCTGCCGCGTCCTTGACTGAATTGTCTTAGCCCTCGTTCGTTTTCTTCGGAACGGGTCATTTCTGGCCGGAATAATTTCAGTCGTTATACAAATTACCGAAGGAATTCTCCGTACCAGGTCTGGCTGGGAACGGATCTTAGGAAACCGAACGGGGCCTTAAGCAGAACTAAGATCAACAGAACCAAGATCTGGAACAAATGGATCCAAGATCGAGCGCACCCAAAACTCTGAAACGAACACCATATGTAGAACACGCTCATCGCTCGACAGCATGTTGTGCGATAGACGGAAATATTCCAAGTTCCAAACGATGGAACCACTTCTCATTATTTTTCCCCAATTATTAGTAGTTCCATTGAATATCTACATGAAGTCTAGTACTATGTACGAATTACACTTCAGTCACCCTCAGCTTTAGTCCAACAAATTCCAAAGATGTTACTGCATATAATCCCGACCAGGCAACCACATCTCAACTCAATGCATCTTGTGAGTTTCATGACGATATATCACATGGTCGCAGCGAACCCCAGGCCCAGCCCTGGAACACCTAACATGGGCCGCGAGGCCCGCCGGGTTGCCGGGCCCAAAGCCCGTCCATCCGCCCCGCGCCGGGCGGCCATCCGGCGACGGGTCACTCATCACACGCCGCCCTAGCTCAGCTAGGCCCCCAGCAGCTGAGGTACATGGCCTTGCGGAGCGACTCGTCGGCGCCGGCCTGCCTGCGGCCGTCGTCGTCGGCCGCCCGCGCCGCGGCCAGCGCGGCCGCCTGGGGGGCGAGCCCGGCCAGCCAGTCCCGCGCCCCCGCCCCCGCCCCCGCCGCGGCGGAAGGCGCCCTCTCGCGCTGCGCACGCACGGCGGCCACCGTGGCCACCGCCCACACCCGGCTCATGTGCGCCATCCGGTCACAAACTCGACCTTTGCTGATTTGTTCTGCCTAAGGCTAAAGCTTTCTGCTTCCTTCCTCGTTCTTTCTCTGAGCTACGTTGATGTTGCTGCTGGAGCTGGGAGGTGGGAGAGAGTAGGAGGAGGGGCGGTATATGTAGCGGGACAGCGGGTGAGAGGGTGGTTTTGGTAATTGCGGCTGGTTGTTTTGGGGATGGGTGGATTTTGGTATTATCTGTCATGCATCTCTTGGCTGGGCTGGGGGTGATGCGTCCCTTTCTCTGGCCCCGTCGCTTGCGGGGCAGAGGATAAGAACATGGCGCTTTTGCTCCGGCATCTCGCCGAGTTTCTCTCCTGTCATGCCTCTCACGAGAGGCGCATCAACTCTTGCCGCATCACGGCCTCCCTCTTCTTCTTCACATGTTTACTAGTCTCCTCTGTTCACTAACTTTGTGATCGTCGATGCAAAAACCTTGGTGCAACTCATGCTCTCCACGAGATAATAATAGAGCATCCAAAAGATTGTTTGGTTTACGAACAAGGAGGGATAAAATGGGTCTATTCTAGTTTTTTTTTTTGAATAGGATGATCACATCATTGTGTTTGTGCTAGAAAACTTAATAACTTGATCAACTTGTTTTACACTAGACCAAAAACTAAAAAACTATGTGTACCTTAGATTTTTCTAGTGCGTTCTATCTTAGCCAACTCACATAAAGTTTTGCAAATTAGAGGCAAACCTATCAAGAGAGGTTGTCAAAAGAGAGGACAAACTCTTAAAGACAAAGATGCATCTGTATCGGTTGTCAAAATGTATCCCCTAGTCCATGTTGAAACTCCATAAAGGATATGCTCCCGGTCACAAAAGCCCCTTTTCCGGTCACGGTTTTGGGCAAGCAACAAAGACTACCACCAACCAAGACAAGTGCCAAGGCTCGCCATTTGTCATCTGACTCTCCCATTCACCAAGGTGTCGTCCACTAATACTATAGAACTTCTCTACCAAGGAAGGGGCCTCCTCGCCCCCATACACCAAGTCATTGTGTCACCTGTCCACACCAAACTCAGAGGGTCAGTTTCGTTGGAAGGTCACCAAGACCTCAAGTGCTCTAGCTCACCAAGATTACAAAGACACTTAGCCCAACACTCTGAGCTCTCAACCTCTAAGTCCTATCTCTCAATATGAACACTAAGCTGTATCCTATGCCTTGGATGTGATCAATTTGTACTTGAGAGGGTTGATTCAGTTGCTCTATGTTCTAACAGATTTGGGTGCACTCCAACAACTAAGTGAGTGGGAACCCATATATATAGCCCATCCACTCTATCTAGCCACTGGATGATCTGATGGCTCTCTAAATGTTGCACTGTATTATTCGATGGGGTATATATATTTCTTTGCCGATTGTTGAATCTTTAGTCACTGACACTGGGCCCTCATCATGATCAGGTGGCTTATCCCATGTTGTCCACCATACCATTTGATAGAGTATCCAATCATTGGACACAATTGTTGCCACGTTAGCTTCATCAGACAGTCCGCTATGCTACTCCTTATCGCCCCGTGGCAATGGTTGATTCACCTAGTGTATCTTGTTTGCATCGTATTATTTGATGGCCTCTGTCATCTTTTTGCCAAGTCTTTGCATGTCATTGCTGATATATGTCGCCTTTGGATCAAGTGATCCGATGCAAGTATTGATTCTGTTTAAGCTTGAATCTTGATCAGACTTGGACCTTATATCCCTAGAACCTATACGCATATGTCTAACATCTTAACACATGTGTTAGTTCTAGAATTTGTGCTGTCATCAAAATCATGTATGTTCATGCATATGGACATGAGAGAGCAATTGCCCAGCTCCACAAGTGACAACCAAGAAAGCAACCGCCAAGCTCCACAGGCAATGACTCCGCAACAATTACCAATGTTGATTTCCATGTCAAACACATAGTTAAGTCTCGATCTCAATATATACAGGTCAATCACACATTGAGGCATGGTGCAAAAGGAAAACCGCAAATAGGATTGAAAAATTATATAAAGTAATTGGTAAGTAAAGTCCATCATAGATGAATAAAGATATTAATTAAATCACATCAAAATAAAGATAAGACAACATCTACTTTGAAAATTATTTTATGTGAGCTATATGAAAGAGTAAAGATAAATAACTTAAAATAGTTGTGGTCCAAATTTATATCTACATATTATAACAGCGATACCTTTCAAAATTACAGCCCGTGTAATAGGAAGGGTCAATAGTTTAGTGTTTTCCCTAGTTTATGATACAAGAGTCATAAGAGAAATTTGTCACATGCTTGATTCACCCTAGATCTCCCATGGCTAACTAGACGTGCACACATCTCTATTATAAGGGACCAATCAAAACTATATTAGATCTCTCAAAAAAAGTCCCTTGCTGAGAGACTACAACCATTGTGCACCAACGAAATTGTACCTAGAATTACCGTATCATTAAAATCTATGGCTCCTAATCCTTTCTCACAGGCTTCAACTTGATCCAATGGCCAACGTTATTTAGATCTCCCCCACCCAGGCTTCAACGCACGCCTTACACATCCCACAGTCTACGGTAAAATAAAAACCAACGGAAGTCAATCAAGGCAAATATGGAAGTCAGTCAAGGCAAATAGGAAGGAGGGATCCGTGACTCCGATCAAGGCAATTTTCAGCACATCCCGCAGTCTACGGTAAAATGGAAACCAATGGAAGTCAATCAAGGCAAATATGGAAGTCAGTCAAGGCAAATAGGAAGGAGGGATCCGTGACTCCGATCGAGGCAATTTCTAGAATTGTTATTATAATGGAAAAACCCATGCCGAGCCCGGCCCCATCTGACGCGCCCCTTCCAAAACTCTCCGTGATGTTCTGGTATTGCGTCAATAAGGAATGGTGACAGACCTACCAACATACCCACTCGCATGTTTCCGTTAAGAACATGTGGGACCTAGTTTGGTGACCCCATGCGTCAGTAGGAGTAGTGGAGCGTCTGTAGCGTGGCTAAACCTAGAAAGGTCTACCCCTTTCTTCTCATAAAATACCAACGGCGGACAAGGAAGCAAAATAGGTCACGTACAGTCTGGGCCCATAGAGAGGAGATCGATGAAGAGGTTTAGCACATTTGGTTTTGCCTATTTTTTTTAAAAAATAGAAGAAATATCTGGTTTTATCCTCCAAAGAGAGAAGTTAGACCACTGTGTTACAAAAGTAACACTACACGCCCCGACCGAGTTTACAAAATAAACGAACCGACTTGACACATGATTATAAAAATAAAATGCCATTATGAAATAGAACACGCAAACTAGAGACAATTAGTTTTGTTCTAATTTTTAGATATATAGCTTTTGCTATGCACCTAAATATACATTATGTCTATATACATAGTAAAAACTACTTCATCCATTCCAAATTATAAGTCGCTTTGATTTTTTGGTACATCTAATTTGTTATGCATTTAGATATAATAATATGTCTAGATACATAGTAAAATGGATGAATCAAAAAAGTTAAAGCGACTTATAATTTGGAATGGAGGGAGCATGTATCTAGAAAAGTTGGAACGACTTACAATTTAAAACAGATGGAGTACTTAAAACTTACTTGATAAATCAGTTGATTATGCCAAGAAGAAATGCTTTTTTTCTTTTGTCCAATAATTTTCATTAGTTAGCTTTCTAATACCCGAAAATCATCTGAAGAAAGAAAAATAGGATGAGAGAGAGAGGGAGAAACCGATGAACAACCAGATAAATATCCATCGCGGTTGCACACATATATTTACGATTATATCTACTATTTAATTTAAAAAAGATCAAATATCATTTTTTCTTTCATTTATCAAAAGTGAATTATAGAGTTACTTTAAGAAGCTATATCTACTTTAAGAAGCCTGGTACGACATTTTTGATTATTTGGGATGAAGTTTGCATGAAGTGGCCATGAAGATCTCGAAGACATGTTTAAGGACTTAGGCAGATTGTAAATTATATGGTTAATGCGAGAAATAACTTTATTATGCCTTGTTACGTGTAAGTGTTTCTCCGATTTTATATACATGGTCATATACAATTGTGTGAAAGTTGAACTCTGGAAATAAAAATCGTTGTTTAGTTATTTCCATGTATATTCCTGAAATAAAGACGTAGCGTTAGCACGGGCACTATACTAGTTATCCAAGTAGGCCTGGACAAATTTAACCTAAAGAAGAAACTTGGGACGCGTTTAGTTCGGCAAAGTTTGCACCTGTAAACTTTGCATAGTGCACGATTCTCCACGGTAGCATTTCGTTTGTATTTGTGAATTATTGTCCAAACATTGACTAATTAGGCTCAAAAGATTCGTCTCGCAAAGTTAAAGCAAACTGTGTAATTAGTTTTTAATTTCGTCTACATTTAGTATTCTATACATGTTCCGTAAGTTTGATATGACAGGGAATTTTCTTTTTGTATAGTGCACTTCTGGAAAACTAAACAGGGCTGGAGGATTTCTATCGACAGCTTCAGCCTTCAGGGACTACATTGAGCATGTGGCGAGAGTTCAAGGACTATAGATATTCTGCCAAATTCTTTTGTTGCTAGCGATGAATCTTGCCCAAGTACACAATTTCTCCTGCTCTGAACGAGTAGAGCTCTGCAAAGTCGTGGGTTCGGCAAGAGAACAAGGGAGAGAAACCGGCTGCAAAGCACCGGATGATTCCTTATCTGTTCGTACCAGCTTGAGTGAGACTACTACAGGTGTGAGGTGTCGAGGCTTATCCCGAGGGGCCGTGGTGAGTCATCGTTTTCCATCAAGTGGTAGTGGGTACCTCCTGCTTTGTCGCTTTGGATGCATGTACTCTTGTCCACTTCTCCACCTCTTTTTCTGCAGTAATTATGGCGATGGTTGACACCGATAATTGGTCGTACTCTACGATAGCATGATAACATTATCTTGGGATTCCTGGCTGTTAACTTGATTCTCTTTCTCGTTCTTTTGTTGCTTTTGATACAGCCTGATGCTAAAGCTTGACCAGGTCATATGCACAAGTTTCTGCAATTCATTTCGTGATAGTAAATGGTTGCTTGGATCTTTTGCTAGCACTGTACTGTTAGGTTTAACGTTGGCTTGACCTATATTTTATTTAATAATTAAATCAAATAAATTTTAAGACCACATTGGATGTTATGTGTAATAAAATGGTGAACTGAATGAAATTGATAGCTGAACTTTGTAACTGTCATAGCTATATCTGTGGTTACTAACTCCTATTGTTATGGTTATAATTACTAGTAACCCCATGTTTATGGCAGAGGTTACTAGTAATTCATGAGCATTTCATGACGTCTAGGTTTATCCTTTCTACACTTCACCTTCCACTTTTCACCTTCCGCGTCTATAAGAAAGGTGTGCTCGTCTTTAGCCGCGCGAACGAGACACAACATCCAGCACCATCTTTCTTCTGTTGAGTTGCTCCCGAGTATCTACGTCCCAATCCTCTGCGCGCACAGAGAGTTGGGAGAGCAGGCCTCTGAAACCACCGTCAGCATCTGCGACACCTGCTCGGGTGTGCGGACGATTAGGTTTTTGGGGGAGCATCTCCACTACTACTCGCTAACTTTCTCGGGTCATCTTCGTCTTCCTTGTGGGCGTCATCTTCTTCCTCCTCGGATCGTCTTCTTTCTGGTGAACGTTCGAGGGACGGCACTGCGAACCTCATCCTGCATCGACTGTGATCCGTGACATCGAGCAATGCACTATGTCGACTAGTGCGCGTGGAGCCGCCGGTGCCGTGAGCATGGGTCCCTCCACTGGGTATAATTCTATTCTTGAATTTCCTAAATTCAATATGTTTTCCGCTATGATATGTATGTCGTTCATGTTCATATTTGCTAGTAGTGTAAGTAGTAATATCACACACGTGCACATACATGTTGTCACCAATTTGCTATGGATTTTCTGGATTAAATTTAACATGAAAATGCCTAAATTTCTAACAATCCAAAAACCTGATAATAGGCAATTTTCTGTTAGTGGTTTTGCTGTTGCGTTGAAGACGGATGATTTCGATGGCACGAACTATAAGAGATGGCGTGCTAAGATGGTCTTGTGGTTAACTGCTATGAATTGCTATTACATCGCACAGGGGAAGCCCGAACAGTTTACTCCTAAGGAGAGCAAAGGTTCGTGGCTACCAATAACCTATTTCGAAGCGCCATGATTAGCGCTCTTCATAGCAAATACGAGGATAATTACATCATATGCATGACAGGCAAACAATTATGGAATGCACTTGATGCTCAGTTCGGTGTTTTAGATGCTGGTAGTGAGCTTGAAAGTGCATTTGCCCCCTATGTGGGTTTTGGTGTATTGATGACATCAAAATTAGGGACTAATGTGATCTTAATGAGATTTGTCGTAGCTATTAGTCCCATGAAAGATTCAAAGAGTTGATAAAGATGAAATGATATCCCTCAATTCTTGAAGTTGTAAAGGCGGACGAACTCAAAACGCTCTCTAAAGGTTTTATTTTGTTTTTGAGTTTAGGATCCGCCGCACTATAAAGAGGGATGCAAACTTAGTTGGTCTGAGAAAGATAGAGTGCTCAAGCATAAAAATAAAATCAAAAGAGAGACACTCTAGCACTCCACGACCACGTAGATTATTTTATTGTGACTGTCGGTGTCGGAAGTCCCAACGTAAGTCGGAACTCCCGACAGTCGGAAGTTCCGACCCAAGCCGGGAGTCCCGACACCTGTCGCTTTGCTGGTCGGCTGTCTGTGCCAGTCGAAAGTCCTGATGTACATTGGAACTTTCGATCGTCAGAAGTCCCGGACCTTGTCGGGAGTCCCGACACCTAAGGCTTTGCTGGTTGTCTAACTGCGCACGCCGGAAGTCCCGACGTACATCGGAAGTTCCGACATTGACTTGCACACGCGGACTTCTGACCCTATGTGAACAGTGCTTTATGTTAACGTCGAAAGTCCCCAGATCTACGTCGAAACTTTCGATGTAGATCTTAACGGTTAGATTTCTACTAAGAGTATAAATAGCCCTCTCTTCACTTCTAACCGGTACGGACCCATTCATAGCTGACCTAACTTCGTCCCAATAGCTCCCAAGCAAGAAAGGCACCCCTCTCCTCCCTCTTTTGCTCCAATCTTCGATTCCCTTAGGGTTTTGAGTGAAAGGAGAGTGGATTAAGTGAGAGAATCACTTTGGTAAGCTTGAGCATTTGATTTCTTCGTCAAGCCGGTTGATTTTGCATCTATTACTCTTGGGGCTTTGCCCCTAGCCGGCTAGGCATTGCCCAAGAGTTTCCATCTTGTGGAAGAGCCTTGGGAAGTTTGTATCACCCTTTGATTTCTTAGTGGAAAGCTCAAGTGACCTTTGTGGTCATTTTGAGAGAGGCAAGGAGGTGGAATAGACTCCGACCTTTGTGGTCATGTCAACAACGAGGATGTAGGAGCTCCTTTGTGGGGTTGCCGAACCTCGGGATAAATCCTTGTGTCCCGTGTGCTTGTTATTGTGATTGCTAGAGATTACTTGTATTTATTTGTCTCTCTCTCTCTTGAACTTCATTTTAGGGTTTGGACTCGATCTACGGTTTGGGGGCATTACGACGTCAAGGGAGTGGCCCAACCTCTTCACCAAACCACAAGGAAGTGGGGTTGTAAGATTATTTATCCACAAAGTTAAATTTGGCACTGCTTTTGTAGTTCACGTAGGCGTCGGGACTGCTGACGTTTATGCCGAAACTTCTGACGACGTCGGGAGTTCCAACCCAAACGCCGGGACTTCCGACATTGACTGACAAATTTGAACTTAGCATTTGCAGTTAATTTTAGATACGCCTATTTACCCCCCCCCCTCTAGGCATTGTTAGATCCTTTCAATTGGTATAAGAGCAATGTCTTCTTTTAGCGTTTCACCGTGAAAGAAGAAACAATGTCTTCCGTCAGCTCTGGATGTGGATGGATCAAACACATCCAGAACTACATGAATGCATCTGGCACTGTCTCTGACAAAGAGTTGAAAGCCTTCATGAATATGTGGCTATGCAGATTCATCTTCTGTGGAAAATCCAATGAACCAACCCTGAATCACATGGTGATGGCTGAAGACTTAGCTATAGGCACTCAGATCCCACTAGGCAAATATCTTTTAGGGTCTGTTTATCATATGATGCATCAGATTACTCTTCAGATGCGCCAAGGTGGAGAAATCTCTTGTGTGAATGGTCCCTGGTGGCTAATTCAAATGTGGCTCTAGCTATATATGCATCAGATAACCTCTGTGAGCCTTTTCAATCTAAGTTTTCTTTCAGTTAACTATGCTGAAGGCAGTACAACAAAGGTTAAAGCTTGTCAGACTTATGGAGAAGCAGCATCATCTATAAGCATTGACATGGACATCGGTCATTTCTTCAAGCTGTTTTTCAAAGGATTCGGCAATGTGCTCTGGTTTCCTTACAGAGAAAATGAAAATTTGACTTTGCCCTGCAAGTTCAGCTATGAAATTGGTTGTTCAGGTCAAGAATCCACAGAGATTTTCAACTCCTTTATCAAACCTTGCACTCTGCCAGCCGAATTTCATCATGGGAGGTTAGTGCAATCCACCTATGAATTCTATTACCCAAATATGGTGGCCAGACAATTAGGATGTGGCCAACTGCCTCCAAGATTCCTCTTCTCAACAATCATAAAGTCAAAGGAAGTAATAACAGAAAGAATGGAAGCCAAGAAAATCTTTGAATTAGGATGGGAGTTGCCAACATACGAACCATCTCCATTTGGGCTAATAGATGTTACTCATCCCTTCTTTGTCTCTTGGTGGCAAGAATGGCATGCTCATATCTTCAATATATCAGTACATTCTTTATGCAAAAACTTGCAACCTGATTTTGCTTCTGATAGTGAGGTAATTTCATTATGCTCATCATTTCTTGCTTTTGAATCCACTTCTTATTTTAACATCTGGTTATGCACAGGATCTCGAGTTTACTCCCCCAGCCAAAGCAATCCAGTACTATTCAGCTGGTCCCAAGCCTGCTCTGGGGTTTGATGCTCCAAACCTAAAGAAATTCATGAAAACCCCTACAACTTTGGATTCAGCACCTTTAAAGCATTCATGAGAACTCCTGCTACTTCAGCTGCTGCATCTCCAAGAGGAAAAAGCAAAAGGAAAACACCTGAAAGTTTTCTTTTACCCAAGAAACCAAGGACCAAGAAAGCCAAATTATCTCTTAAGGTATGAACCTTTTATTCTCTATCAGATTACCAACCTCACTTAGCGGTAAACCTGACCACCTCTACATTCATTACTTCCATTGCAGCCACAAATCGAAATTCCCACACTAGGCAATACCTCAGCACCTGTAGAACCAACCCCTAAAGTTTCTACTGAAGATGAAGAAATCCATGATAGCGAAACTTCAGAGACTCATGAAACTGAAGGTTCAAAGGCTCATAAATCTGATGAGACTATAGGTAACATTGTTCAACCAATTCTCTTTTTCTCCTTTCTCTTTTTTTTCTTTTTAATATCATCTATCTCTTATGCTCATTATCATTTTACTTTATTGAGAATAGATGAAATCTTAGATGAACTGGCAAGGGAGACTTCTCCTGATCAAGCTCCAA
Organism: Miscanthus floridulus; assembly: GCF_019320115.1. Lineage (NCBI taxonomy): Eukaryota > Viridiplantae > Streptophyta > Magnoliopsida > Poales > Poaceae > Miscanthus > Miscanthus floridulus. The sequence goes on along the minus strand of NC_089583.1, from coordinate 108,197,402 downwards.
ACCCGTCCCTTCCGAACCTTCAGCCAAGTTCTCCAGCAAGCCGGGGTATAACCCATCTTGATGATCAATTAGCTCAGCAGGTAATGCCTTGTCTTACACTATATTTTAGCAAAATTACCCAATCAGCTAACACCTCCTTTCCTCTCTTTTCATTAGAAGAACATCACTAAACCGACCATCAGTTACTCCTTCTCTATTGAGGACTACATCATTGAGAAAGGTGAAGAGATCACTTCTCATCAAACCTTATCACTGGAAAATCAGGCTCGGCTAGAAGAGGTGATCATTCTACTGAACAAGGATACCATTAGTCTGGTTCAGGATGCAGACCAGATAAAAGACCTCCATGAACTCATTGATCAAGATATCCCCTCTGCTCTCAAGGCCCCCCTAGAATCCGTAGCCCATCTTGATGACCACTTTGCTATGGTGAGAAGGGCAACCAAGAACATATCTTCGAGGGCTGCTTTACAGAAGGATAGATCTTTGAAAAAACTGGAGATTAAAGATCTTCACTCTCATATCCAGACTACAAGAAATTCCTTGACAACCTTGGAGCCTGAACTGAAAGCCATGGAGGATGAAAAAAGCATACTGGAAGCTCAACTAGCCGAACTGAATGCCAAAATTCAGTCTCACAGGGCTCATATAGCTAATTTGCCGAAGGACATAGAAGCAGCTTCACTAAAGATAACTTCGACCATCAAAGAAGACCAGCAAATCAAAATCAAGCTATCCAGCATCCAGAGTTCTGAAGATGAAGATCAAAAAGTGCTAGATAATGTTAGCCGAATCAGGACTGAAGCCATAGAGGCAATCAATCATCTTCTGAACAAGTAGATATTGGGTTTGTAATAAACTTAAGTGTGATATCCTCTCTCCCTTGATTAACCAACTTTATGTTTACTTATTTTTATTCATTCGACAAAAGCAATCTGCCATTTTCCCTTAAATTACTCGATTAGAATGTAGCCGATTGTCTCCATTCTTCCAATAGCCGAACGAATCCTAATTTAAATGTTGTGAGGGTATAGCCGAACAATGCTGGCTCCAACAAATCAGGGAGACAGTCGAGCAACGTCCGATTGAACCCATGCCTGGCCCAGCCCAGTAGCGGTCCAGCTGAAAGGGAAAAACCCTACTCCACCGCTCAGCATTCTCGCCCCACGATTCCGTAGAATTCGCCACGACTCTTCGCTCCGGCTTATAAATAGACCCTTCCGTTAGCCTTCATCGCTATCTTCGCTTTAGCGTTCTCACATCCGTCTCCTCCACTTCCTTCGTCCGATTCATTCCAGAAGAAAAACCCTAACTTCCACCAAAGCAAATGGCGAATAGTGGTGACCATGGCAAGCGTCCTGCCGATGGGGAGGCTGAAGGAAGCAGAGCATCGCGCTACCGGCGTCGTGGGTACGATTCGGCTTTTTGCCCCCTTGCAATTTTCTTGTTCATCTCTTAGTTTCAATTTTTTCTTCCTCATTCATCAGGATAAGGGTCATCAGCTCCAGCCAATATCATCTCCTTCCTCTGGCAACAGTAGCTCAACTGGGAACTCCATCATCCGGCTCTTCCAGCTCTTCAAGCTCCTATCATTCCAATCCTTGGGGCCTGGCGGAACCAGTAGACGCACACCATCCGTACTCTCACGAGGAGGCGCTCAAGTTTCGCCAGGAGAGGGACGAAGACCGGGAGGAGCTAGGCGACGTCTCCAAGAAATTTGGCATCGATCAAGCAGAATGGGAGGACCAGCGGAAGCAACTCTGCGACGCCATCACCGGTTTGATATCTTCATTTGGTTCTATCATTCTGGCTTCCCTTGCTTGTCGATCCATTTTTTTTCTTTTCTGCCCAGCTCTTTCTGCGGAGAATGACCGTCTGAAGGCGGCGGCGAACAAGATTGCCGACAAGGTGAATGCCCAGGGGGAGACATCCGAGGTACGCCTTGATGCTGTGGACGGCCGTATTGATCAGGCCGTCATCCAAGGTGTGCACCTTGGCGCTTCTCTCGGGCTGGCGGCAATGACCTCCCAAACCAACGAGGACTACTCCTTCCAGCCAGTTGGCTTCGTTGGAGGACGCCCGGACGAGATCGACGACATCGATGAGCGTCTGGAGGCCTACGATGATCATGCAGCTGCCCTTGCCGAAATCACAAACCCCCAGTCCATCCTCAACAAGTTATTTGAGGAGTAGTTTGTATTAGGATGGACTTTTATGAATAATCTCGTCTTTTGGAAGAATACTTATTTCTTTGATTTTTTTTTCCGGTAAAATTCTGCCTGCGACTGTCAGAAAAATGCTAAAAATAACCCAGTCTTGAATCAACATTCTTGTGCTAGAGGCGATGCAAACTGCATCGGCTATTTTGTGCTAAAGGCGATATGAACAATATCAGCTATTCTCAGTCTTATATCTGATTTTTAGGCTAAAGGCGATTTTCTCTTTATCGGCTTTTCTGATCTACATTCATGAACCAACCTCAACACTGGGGTAGTATTTCTTAAAAAATCTTCCATTGATATCTCTGGTAAACTCCTCCCCAAATAAAGTCTTCAATATGTATGCATTGCCAGGTACACATTCTACTATTTGGAAAGGACCTTCCCAATTTGGAGACCATTTACCGAACGCTCTATCCTTTGTTCCAACTGGCAATATAGTTTTCCAAACCAAATCTCCTTCTGTGAATTGCTTCAGCCTAACCCTTTTGTTATAATACTTGGCAACGCGTATTTTATTTTTCTCAATATTTTCCAACGCCTTGAGACGAATCAAATGTAAATCTTCCAATTCATCCATCATCAGATCCTTATAATCTTCTTCTACCAATTCTTTCTGTAACACAACTCGCCTTGAACCTGACCGTAATTCCCATGGTAATACAGCATGATGCCCATAAACCAGTTCATAGGGAGACATTCGAGTGGACCCATGACAAGCCATTCGGTAAGCCCACAATGCTTCATTAAGAACCAAGTGCCATCTCCTTGGTCTTTCATCAATCTTCTTCTGGATGATTTTAATCATAATTTTATTTGATGCTTTTGCCTGACCATTAGCTTGTGCATAATAAGGAGAAGAATTATACAACTTAATCCCCATATCTTTGGCAAAATCATAGAATTCCGAAGAAGTAAACTGAGTTCCTTGATCAGTTGTTATAGTTTAAGGAATCTCGAATCTGTGAATTATATGTTCCTTAACAAAACTGATCATATTTTCTGATGTTACTTTCTTCAAAGGGATAGCTTCAACCCACTTGGTGAAATAATCCGTGGCCAAGAGTACAAATTTGTGTCCCTTACTAGAAGAAGGATTGATCTGACCAATTAAATCTATACCCCATCCTCTGAACGGCCAAGGTTTGATTATGGGATTCATAGCAGATGCTAGAACCTTTTGAATATTGCCGAATTTTTGACAATTGTGACACCCTTTGTAATATTCAAAACAATCCTCCAACATAGTCGGCCAAAAATAACCAGTTCTCCTAATTATCCACTTCATTCGATAAGCTGACTGGTGTGCACCACACAATCCTTCGTGAACCTCATACATCACCTTCTTGGCCTCTTCTTGACTTAAACATTTTAGCAATACTCCATCGATGGACTTGTAATATAATTGATCATCAAGAAACACAAATTTGAGAGCTTTGCACCTGAGTTTTCAGGAAACTTTTTGAGATAGACCTTTCAGATAATTGGCAATTTCGTGTCTCCAATCACTATCTACTTGATCAGTATTTAAAACACCTTCTTCTATAGCAAAAACTTCCCGACTCTCTCGATATCCAGAAGCAGCTTGAGCTAACTTATTTGCTTCTTCATTGCACTCTCTAGGGATATGATGCAATGTTACTACCAGAAAATTCTTCAAAAGTTCTCTACACTCCTCATAATATTCTCTTAACACATTGTTCTTGCATTCATACTGACCATTCAATTGATTAATCACCAACTCAGAATCCCCAAAGATTTCAACAGCAGCGGCCTTCACTTCTATAAGAAGCCGAAGCCCTCTAAGCAACGCTTCATACTCTGCCTGATTATTAGTAACATGAAATTCAATAGGAACCGCATACTCAAAAGTTTTTCCTTATGGGGAAATCAAGAGAATACCAGCACCACCACCTTTGTTACAAGATGATCCATCGAAGAACAAGGCCCAAGGCACAATGCTTATCGCCTCAACAGAAAGATCCCGATGTTGGGTAATAAAATCGGCAATAATTTGACCCTTTATCGTCTTTGCCGATTCGTACCTTAAATTAAATTCTGACAATGCTAAAATCCATTTGCCAATTCTTCCATTCAAAATTGGCATCGATAGCATATGTTTGATTACATCAAAACTAGAAACTACCACGCATTCGGCATTCAACAAATAGTGCCAAGATTTGATACAGGAGTAATACACACACAAGCAAAGTTTTTCTGTAGCCGAATACCTTGTTTCCGGGTCTAGCAGCTTTTGGCTAAGATAAGCTATGACTCTTTCTTTTCCTTCAAATTCTTGCATAAGGGCCGACCCTATCGTTAGGCTATCGGCCGCCACATACAACTTAAAAGGCTTGTCAAGTTGTGGAGGTACCAGCACAGGTGGTGCCTTCATATATTGCTTGATCTCATCAAAAGCCTTTTGTTGTATGTCACCCCATACAAATTTTTGATCCTTCTTGAGCTTTAATAAAGGAGAAAAGGGTAAAACTCTCTCTGATAGATTAGATATGAATCTTCTTACAAAGTTGATTTTGCCTAACAATGATTGTAATTCTGTGAGATTAGTTGGCGGCACAACTTTGTCTATTGCTTCCATGCTCTTTTTCCCAACTTCAATTCCTCCTTTATGAACTAAAAATCCCAAAAACTCACCAGCCGAAACTCCAAAGGAACATTTGTTTGGATTCATCTTCAATCCATGCTTTCTTGTGCACTCTAGAGTCTTTCTTAAATCGGCTAAATGTCTTTCATGATTTCTAGACTTGACTACTACATCATCGATGTAGATTTCTACAATCTTGCCGATCAGCTCGTGAAAAATATAGTTCATAGCTCTTTGATAAGTTGCACCGGCATTCTTTAACCCAAACGTCATGACTATCCATTCAAACAAACCAATATGACCAGGACATCTGAAAGCTATTTTTGAAATATCTTCCATTGCCATAAAAATTTGATTATAGCCAGCATTACCATCCATAAAACTAATGACTTCATAACCTGCTGCTGCATCTACTAGTAAATCGGCAACTGGCATTGGGTAACCATCCATGGGAGTTGCCTTATTAAGATTTCTGAAATCTATGCAAACTCTCATTTTTCCATTTTTCTTGTATACCGGTACTATATTTGAAATCCACTCTGCATACTTGCATGGCCGAATGAAGTTTGCTTCTATTAATCTTTCAACCTCCTTCTTCACATCGGCCAATACCTCCTCTTTGTATATCTTCCGTGGAGGTTGTTTGTAAGGACGAAATCCAGGTTTAATGGGTAATCGATGCTCAACAATGGAACAATCCAATCCAGGCATTTCCGTGTAATCCCAAACAAAACAATCTTTAAACTCTTTCAACAGATTTATCAACTTTGATTTATATTCTGGGTCTAACTTCGCACTAATATACATCGGCCTTGGCTTAGAACCATCACCAACATCAATTTCTTCCAACTTATCAGCCAACATAAAACCACGTCCTAACTTTCCTTTGTTGCCATTGACAGGATTTCCCATTAAAATTACTATGAGAGCCGACTGCTTGGATCGGCTATTGGCCCTCGCTGAAAACATTTACAGGACCTTCTTTCCACACTTTTCCGGAGAAATAATCAACGCCTTCATATTCCCAGTAGGTAGACTCTGTGGCAGCAACACTTACCGAATCATCAGCATGTACAATTTCAACATCATCTCCAATCCATTGAATGAGAATTTGATGCATGGTTGAAGGAATGCAGCAATTAGCATGGATCCAATCTCTGCCCAAGAGTAGACTATATGCCCCCTTGCCATCAATGACAAAAAAGGTAGTAATCAAAGTTTTCAACCCAATAGTCAGCTCAACATGGATAGCACCTCGGGTATTGGAAGGATTGCCAGCAAAGTCCCTAAGCACCATGTCAGTTTTCAACAATTCTTCATTAGCCATCCCAAGCTTTCTGAAGGTAGTATAAGGCATGATATTGATAGCAGCCCCTCCATCAACAAACATCTTGGTTAAAGGCTTGCCATTGACATATCCTTTTAAATAGAGTGGTCTCAAGTGATGATTCTTGATTGGTTTGTCAAAAACAGCCTGCTGCGTTAATACAAGCTGAGCCATCAAATCCTGACATTCACTTTCATCAAAATCAGAGTACACCTCTTCTTGGACATCTTGGCTTTCGGGAGCTATAAACTCTGATGGGAGGAAGAAAGCCATGCAAGCATCAGCCGAAGGACCACATCCATCAGGCTTCTTCTTAGGACGCCATATTTGCTTTGTCTCAGTAACTTCCTGTTCCAACTCCCTATTCCTCAACCGTTGAACTCTTCTTTTCTGACTTTTCTTCAGGCCTATAGGACACCACTGTTCTTTTTGCCATACGTATCTATAGGAATCAGCTTCTTCATCATGCACCCTATCATGTATCCAACCTTGACTTGCAAATCTTTTCCTTTGCTGATTCTCAAAATCATTTATTTTTAGGCGCCAATCATCTTCAGGAACCTTCGTTCCAAGTCTTTCATAGACGGGGCGGCGGTTGACTCGAGATTGCCTATATTCGGAGTACTGAGCACTACACTCCGGACAATTATTTCTTGCAGGCAACCTCAAGCCTTCATTCCAATAATGCCTAAAGAACGAACAACCCCAATGAGACTGCTCCTGTTCTGTCATGTATTCTTCTTGCTCCCTTCGGTATACCTTTTCTTCATACCTCCGGCATTCTTCCATAAACCATTGCTTCTTATAGTATTCCTTCTCTTGCTCTCTCTACCACTTATTTAGCAAAATACGTGATGTAACTCTGGGTTTGGAAGTTTGACCTTTCTCGGTTCGGCTATTTTGAAACCGAACTCGTTGCTGCAGCTCTCTACTGGTGATTTGCCGATCCGGGTCAACAACACCACTTCCCTTTGCTCTATCAGAAGTCAACACCTTCACCTTGCCTTTACCTTTGAGATCATTGGCAGAGACCATATTCACAGAGAAAGAAATCATATTTTGTGGAAAAGGCTGATCATCAATTTTCATCTTGCCATCAAACTTCAAATGTCCCTCTTGGATAGCTTTCTGGATTCGTATTCTGAACACTCGGCAATCATTGATAGAGTGAGAATTAGTGTTATGGAAGCCACAATACTTTTTGTTTTTCACTCCTTCAGGACGTAGCATGGGATGTCCTTCTAACAGCTTGATGCGTCCTTCCTTTATCAATAATGCAAAAAGCCTGTCTGCCTTAGTAACATCAAAATCATAGGTTCCCTTTTGTTGTTTCAACCAACGTTGACTAACTTGAGTAGGCTCCTTTGCCTAATTCAACTCAGCTGCAGCTATCTCATCTTCATCAATATACTTAGTCGCTTCATCCAGAAAATCTTGATACACTTCATTAGTGGCATTGTTCTTCTGAAAGCGGTTATCTCTCCTGAATCCTTGGGCCTGATTACTCATAGCTGCTAAACGCTGTGCAAGTTGGCCAAGATCATCAAACTCCATGCCGAACAACTTCTCCCTGATATTCAGCAGCATTCCTGCTATAGCTATTCCAGGTAGTTGATCATCTGGTAAATTCAGAGAATAACACATATTCTTGGTCTCCCTAAACGTGCGAAGATATTCTAATAGTGTCTCATTTGTTCTCATCCTCAGATTCATGAGGTCGACCAACTTCTTCTCATTAGTACCCATGTAGAAATATGAATGAAACTTCTGCTCTAGCTCTGCCCACGTACCAATGGAATGAGTTGGTAAAGACGTGAACCACGTGAAAGCTGGTCCTGTAAGAGACAAAGGAAAATATCAAATCCTCCAAGCTTCATCTGAAGCAGCTTCTCCAAGCTGCATTAAGTACCGACTGACGTGCTCTATGGTACTAGTATCATCTTGACCAGAAAACTTGGTCAAATCCATTGGAGGCTTCACCCTTGGAGGTAACACAACTCTATTGTACCACTCTGGATAAGGAGACTTGTATGAATAGGATTGATTTTTTTGGCTTCAAGCCGAACTGATTCTGCATCATATCAGCCATCCTATGCATCAAAACATCAATATCTGAATCCTGATTTCCTTGTACTTGCACTCCAGAAGGCAATCCTGAAACACTCCTATACCCTGGATTTGGTACAGCATTGATAGCATTGTAATCAGTAAATTCTTGATACCCATCTCCTTACATATTCTTCTGCAACCTGCTTGATGCTGGAGAAACTCTATAAGCTGAAGGTGGCACTTCTCCTGTGGTACCAAATGTCACCTGGCCATAGGTGGGATGTGATTGCTTTTTAGTGTGGGTCAATCCGCCTATATTTGAAGTCGACGCTATTTCTTTTCCAATAGGCTTCTCTTGATGCTTTGGAACATTGAAAAGTGTCGGTCCGCTAAGTGGGCCAACATTTTCTTCAAAGTATTTATCAACCATTGGACCAAAAGTACTGACCATGATTGCCCGAAAGGTATTCAGAAAAGCTGTGTGATGGTTTGTCATGGTTTCTCCCATGGCTTTATAGACCAGGGCTGCCATCTTCTGAGCATCCTCCTCTTCAGTGTAATCAGTCTGATGCGGAAGAAGAACCCTTGGCATTGACTGCTTTTGAAACACTTTATTGCTCTTGTTTTTGGAAAAAGACATCAAACACTTCCTGTCGGGGACCTAATACCAGGGTACCCCAGGGGATGGAACCGATAACCACCAAATGTAAAAAACTTTTGGACGCATAAGGGCGCCATGTCATCCCTTGTTCGAATGACAGGAGTTCGGTTCCGCCTCGCCCGACACCTTTGGGACGGGCTCGGTCTCGCCCGAGGGCCGAGGGATAAACTCCGTCTCGCCCGACGCCTTGAGGACGGGCTCGGTCTCGCCCGAGGGCTGAGGGATGAGTTCCGTCTCGCCCGATCCCGGAGGGGTGGGGTCAGCCTCACCCGACGCCTTTGTGGGATAATCCTGCCTCGCCCCAAAGGCTCAAGGCTAATCTCCATCTCGCCCGACGCCTATAGGGCGGGCTCGGTCTCGCCCGAAGGCTAAGGGATAGATTCCGCCTCGCCCGATCCCGGAGGGATAGGATTAGTCTCGCCCAAGAGATAGGGACTGGCCTCCGTCTCACCCGACGGCCCAGAACGAGCCTTGCCCTAATCGATATCTATCCCTCATAACGATGGGTACAGGACGAGACAAGACGTTCGGGTCAACCATGGCTCCAACGACCATACCCTGCGCCCTGACAGGAAAAGAACTGCCAAGGAACGATAGGACTAATGCTTTAGACCCTTCCGGGCGCCGCAGAGCCCAAAAGGTATTACAGGTGCGTGCACCTCACTCTGTAGAGTTGTAGGCGCCGCCTTCAGCTCTGGGACACGGAACCCAACGAAGATATACGACAACCGCTACACTCCAAGAATGGATTTGCTATCTCCATGAATGACGGATACTCCGTCACCGCGCTGTGGACCCGAGGGAGCGGGGGGGGCCCTCTTCCCGACCCCTCAGGTCCTCCAAGTCAGAGAGCCTTGGCCACGGCGCTACACCGGACCCCAACCCCGAATTCTCCCAACAGGAATCATGGGAACCAGAAGGCGTGTGGAGCAAGGCTGGGGGGAGGCCCCTAAGTCAAAACCACTGTACTACAGCCCATACCCTAGGGGCAGCATGCTATGACTGATCTGACATCCTACAGAGATATTGACAACATCATAAGCACTTATCTTCCTTCGCACTCATCAGAATGGGGGACCTGACCAGGTAGACATGAGCCACAAGGCTAGGTAGAATATGTATCCTGGAGCCCTCACCCTTGTAAGGCCAGCCCCTTCATCTATAAAAGGGAATGCGCATCCTTCATCAAAGGAGGAGAACAATAGGACCGAACAATAGAACACATTCACACACATTCAAGCAGCTACGAAGCTCTTGACCACCTTTCAATCCTTCGATCAGAGACTTGGGACCAGTCCCTCTCTTGGCAGTTTGTATCCCTTACTACAGATTGTTTACGGTGCTAATAACACAAGCAGCAATAAACTAGACGTAGGGACGTTCCGCCCGAACCAGTATAAATCCTGTGTCCTTTAGCGCACCATCTGAGCCTAACGCGCATTACTATAAATTTACTTGCCGGTGCTTGTACGAAACACCGACACTTCCGTTGGTATTGCTCACATGCTTGTAGCACTAAATCCCTGTAATTATCTGGCAATTCTGTCATGCTTACATCCAGAACATGATCATTATTGATCTCAGACGTCATTTTGAACTAACAGATTGTCCCACCAGGCGTGCCAAAAAGTGTGTTGACACAAAATGTGACACACTGTGCCTCACACATAGCAAGCCGGAAAGCGTGGCTTCAATCGGGTTCCCGGGTGCTTCGTGATCTGGAAGCGTGCCAGTCAGTTTGACCTGAAAAAACTAACAAGGGATAAAATAATTAAATGCCAAAACGGAACATGTCGAGTAAGATCGACATTTCACTTCATCACTTGTATTCTGTCAAGTTGGCCCCCTATATTTTTTTGTTCACCCTCCGCCACTGGACGGACAGACAGCGCCGCGCAGGCGTGGGGGTGGGGCGGTGGCCCGTGCCGTTGTTGCACTTTCGCCCAGGCCTCGGTCGCGCCACCCGTCCGTTCCTGGGGCGCGACCGCGGTGGCCCAGCGTCACGTGAAGCCACGTGAAAGTCAGGGCCAGACCCGTCACGTCCGGAGCTCGGAGCCCAGTTTGTCCGGTGCGAGTCAATCAGATCCGTTTGCTTGTCGTGTTTGCTCTCCTCTCGCCGTCTCCCGCTTTCCCGGCCCGCTGTGCTCGTCGTGCCCGTGCTCTGGTGACTGCGGCGAGACCGCGAGCCTGCCAGTGTGCCTGAGCGCGCGCCGCTCGGAGACGAGCGATCGACTGGACTCCGAAGAGACCGGTATCCGCGCCGAGCAACCGACGTTTGGTTGCTACTTGGTGCTGCCCACGCGGCTGATTTTTGTCTCAAAAAACTCACACAGGGTTCATCTGGGACGATAAGTCGATAACGCAGGTGTGCTCGTGAACCCATGGAGCCGTGGAGGCATGGTGGGTAATCGCGTGTACTCCGTGTCCGGCGGCGACCGTATCCGCGACTCGGCCTGCCGCGTCCTTGACTGAATTGTCTTAGCCCTCGTTCGTTTTCTTCGGAACGGGTCATTTCTGGCCGGAATAATTTCAGTCGTTATACAAATTACCGAAGGAATTCTCCGTACCAGGTCTGGCTGGGAACGGATCTTAGGAAACCGAACGGGGCCTTAAGCAGAACTAAGATCAACAGAACCAAGATCTGGAACAAATGGATCCAAGATCGAGCGCACCCAAAACTCTGAAACGAACACCATATGTAGAACACGCTCATCGCTCGACAGCATGTTGTGCGATAGACGGAAATATTCCAAGTTCCAAACGATGGAACCACTTCTCATTATTTTTCCCCAATTATTAGTAGTTCCATTGAATATCTACATGAAGTCTAGTACTATGTACGAATTACACTTCAGTCACCCTCAGCTTTAGTCCAACAAATTCCAAAGATGTTACTGCATATAATCCCGACCAGGCAACCACATCTCAACTCAATGCATCTTGTGAGTTTCATGACGATATATCACATGGTCGCAGCGAACCCCAGGCCCAGCCCTGGAACACCTAACATGGGCCGCGAGGCCCGCCGGGTTGCCGGGCCCAAAGCCCGTCCATCCGCCCCGCGCCGGGCGGCCATCCGGCGACGGGTCACTCATCACACGCCGCCCTAGCTCAGCTAGGCCCCCAGCAGCTGAGGTACATGGCCTTGCGGAGCGACTCGTCGGCGCCGGCCTGCCTGCGGCCGTCGTCGTCGGCCGCCCGCGCCGCGGCCAGCGCGGCCGCCTGGGGGGCGAGCCCGGCCAGCCAGTCCCGCGCCCCCGCCCCCGCCCCCGCCGCGGCGGAAGGCGCCCTCTCGCGCTGCGCACGCACGGCGGCCACCGTGGCCACCGCCCACACCCGGCTCATGTGCGCCATCCGGTCACAAACTCGACCTTTGCTGATTTGTTCTGCCTAAGGCTAAAGCTTTCTGCTTCCTTCCTCGTTCTTTCTCTGAGCTACGTTGATGTTGCTGCTGGAGCTGGGAGGTGGGAGAGAGTAGGAGGAGGGGCGGTATATGTAGCGGGACAGCGGGTGAGAGGGTGGTTTTGGTAATTGCGGCTGGTTGTTTTGGGGATGGGTGGATTTTGGTATTATCTGTCATGCATCTCTTGGCTGGGCTGGGGGTGATGCGTCCCTTTCTCTGGCCCCGTCGCTTGCGGGGCAGAGGATAAGAACATGGCGCTTTTGCTCCGGCATCTCGCCGAGTTTCTCTCCTGTCATGCCTCTCACGAGAGGCGCATCAACTCTTGCCGCATCACGGCCTCCCTCTTCTTCTTCACATGTTTACTAGTCTCCTCTGTTCACTAACTTTGTGATCGTCGATGCAAAAACCTTGGTGCAACTCATGCTCTCCACGAGATAATAATAGAGCATCCAAAAGATTGTTTGGTTTACGAACAAGGAGGGATAAAATGGGTCTATTCTAGTTTTTTTTTTGAATAGGATGATCACATCATTGTGTTTGTGCTAGAAAACTTAATAACTTGATCAACTTGTTTTACACTAGACCAAAAACTAAAAAACTATGTGTACCTTAGATTTTTCTAGTGCGTTCTATCTTAGCCAACTCACATAAAGTTTTGCAAATTAGAGGCAAACCTATCAAGAGAGGTTGTCAAAAGAGAGGACAAACTCTTAAAGACAAAGATGCATCTGTATCGGTTGTCAAAATGTATCCCCTAGTCCATGTTGAAACTCCATAAAGGATATGCTCCCGGTCACAAAAGCCCCTTTTCCGGTCACGGTTTTGGGCAAGCAACAAAGACTACCACCAACCAAGACAAGTGCCAAGGCTCGCCATTTGTCATCTGACTCTCCCATTCACCAAGGTGTCGTCCACTAATACTATAGAACTTCTCTACCAAGGAAGGGGCCTCCTCGCCCCCATACACCAAGTCATTGTGTCACCTGTCCACACCAAACTCAGAGGGTCAGTTTCGTTGGAAGGTCACCAAGACCTCAAGTGCTCTAGCTCACCAAGATTACAAAGACACTTAGCCCAACACTCTGAGCTCTCAACCTCTAAGTCCTATCTCTCAATATGAACACTAAGCTGTATCCTATGCCTTGGATGTGATCAATTTGTACTTGAGAGGGTTGATTCAGTTGCTCTATGTTCTAACAGATTTGGGTGCACTCCAACAACTAAGTGAGTGGGAACCCATATATATAGCCCATCCACTCTATCTAGCCACTGGATGATCTGATGGCTCTCTAAATGTTGCACTGTATTATTCGATGGGGTATATATATTTCTTTGCCGATTGTTGAATCTTTAGTCACTGACACTGGGCCCTCATCATGATCAGGTGGCTTATCCCATGTTGTCCACCATACCATTTGATAGAGTATCCAATCATTGGACACAATTGTTGCCACGTTAGCTTCATCAGACAGTCCGCTATGCTACTCCTTATCGCCCCGTGGCAATGGTTGATTCACCTAGTGTATCTTGTTTGCATCGTATTATTTGATGGCCTCTGTCATCTTTTTGCCAAGTCTTTGCATGTCATTGCTGATATATGTCGCCTTTGGATCAAGTGATCCGATGCAAGTATTGATTCTGTTTAAGCTTGAATCTTGATCAGACTTGGACCTTATATCCCTAGAACCTATACGCATATGTCTAACATCTTAACACATGTGTTAGTTCTAGAATTTGTGCTGTCATCAAAATCATGTATGTTCATGCATATGGACATGAGAGAGCAATTGCCCAGCTCCACAAGTGACAACCAAGAAAGCAACCGCCAAGCTCCACAGGCAATGACTCCGCAACAATTACCAATGTTGATTTCCATGTCAAACACATAGTTAAGTCTCGATCTCAATATATACAGGTCAATCACACATTGAGGCATGGTGCAAAAGGAAAACCGCAAATAGGATTGAAAAATTATATAAAGTAATTGGTAAGTAAAGTCCATCATAGATGAATAAAGATATTAATTAAATCACATCAAAATAAAGATAAGACAACATCTACTTTGAAAATTATTTTATGTGAGCTATATGAAAGAGTAAAGATAAATAACTTAAAATAGTTGTGGTCCAAATTTATATCTACATATTATAACAGCGATACCTTTCAAAATTACAGCCCGTGTAATAGGAAGGGTCAATAGTTTAGTGTTTTCCCTAGTTTATGATACAAGAGTCATAAGAGAAATTTGTCACATGCTTGATTCACCCTAGATCTCCCATGGCTAACTAGACGTGCACACATCTCTATTATAAGGGACCAATCAAAACTATATTAGATCTCTCAAAAAAAGTCCCTTGCTGAGAGACTACAACCATTGTGCACCAACGAAATTGTACCTAGAATTACCGTATCATTAAAATCTATGGCTCCTAATCCTTTCTCACAGGCTTCAACTTGATCCAATGGCCAACGTTATTTAGATCTCCCCCACCCAGGCTTCAACGCACGCCTTACACATCCCACAGTCTACGGTAAAATAAAAACCAACGGAAGTCAATCAAGGCAAATATGGAAGTCAGTCAAGGCAAATAGGAAGGAGGGATCCGTGACTCCGATCAAGGCAATTTTCAGCACATCCCGCAGTCTACGGTAAAATGGAAACCAATGGAAGTCAATCAAGGCAAATATGGAAGTCAGTCAAGGCAAATAGGAAGGAGGGATCCGTGACTCCGATCGAGGCAATTTCTAGAATTGTTATTATAATGGAAAAACCCATGCCGAGCCCGGCCCCATCTGACGCGCCCCTTCCAAAACTCTCCGTGATGTTCTGGTATTGCGTCAATAAGGAATGGTGACAGACCTACCAACATACCCACTCGCATGTTTCCGTTAAGAACATGTGGGACCTAGTTTGGTGACCCCATGCGTCAGTAGGAGTAGTGGAGCGTCTGTAGCGTGGCTAAACCTAGAAAGGTCTACCCCTTTCTTCTCATAAAATACCAACGGCGGACAAGGAAGCAAAATAGGTCACGTACAGTCTGGGCCCATAGAGAGGAGATCGATGAAGAGGTTTAGCACATTTGGTTTTGCCTATTTTTTTTAAAAAATAGAAGAAATATCTGGTTTTATCCTCCAAAGAGAGAAGTTAGACCACTGTGTTACAAAAGTAACACTACACGCCCCGACCGAGTTTACAAAATAAACGAACCGACTTGACACATGATTATAAAAATAAAATGCCATTATGAAATAGAACACGCAAACTAGAGACAATTAGTTTTGTTCTAATTTTTAGATATATAGCTTTTGCTATGCACCTAAATATACATTATGTCTATATACATAGTAAAAACTACTTCATCCATTCCAAATTATAAGTCGCTTTGATTTTTTGGTACATCTAATTTGTTATGCATTTAGATATAATAATATGTCTAGATACATAGCAAAATGGATGAATAAAAAAAGTCAAAGCGACTTATAATTTGGAATGGAGGGAGCATGTATCTAGAAAAGTTGGAACGACTTACAATTTAAAACAGATGGAGTACTTAAAACTTACTTGATAAATCAGTTGATTATGCCAAGAAGAAATGCTTTTTTTCTTTTGTCCAATAATTTTCATTAGTTAGCTTTCTAATACCCGAAAATCATCTGAAGAAAGAAAAATAGGATGAGAGAGAGAGGGAGAAACCGATGAACAACCAGATAAATATCCATCGCGGTTGCGCACATATATTTACGATTATATCTACTATTTAATTTAAAAAAGATCAAATATCATTTTTTCTTTCATTTATCAAAAGTGAATTATAGAGTTACTTTAAGAAGCTATATCTACTTTAAGAAGCCTGGTACGACATTTTTGATTATTTGGGATGAAGTTTGCATGAAGTGGCCATGAAGATCTCGAAGACATGTTTAAGGACTTAGGCAGATTGTAAATTATATGGTTAATGCGAGAAATAACTTTATTATGCCTTGTTACGTGTAAGTGTTTCTCCGATTTTATATACATGGTCATATACAATTGTGTGAAAGTTGAACTCTGGAAATAAAAATCGTTGTTTAGTTATTTCCATGTATATTCCTGAAATAAAGACGTAGCGTTAGCACGGGCACTATACTAGTTATCCAAGTAGGCCTGGACAAATTTAACCTAAAGAAGAAACTTGGGACGCGTTTAGTTCGGCAAAGTTTGCACCTGTAAACTTTGCATAGTGCACGATTCTCCACGGTAGCATTTCGTTTGTATTTGTGAATTATTGTCCAAACATTGACTAATTAGGCTCAAAAGATTCGTCTCGCAAAGTTAAAGCAAACTGTGTAATTAGTTTTTAATTTCGTCTACATTTAGTATTCTATACATGTTCCGTAAGTTTGATATGACAGGGAATTTTCTTTTTGTATAGTGCACTTCTGGAAAACTAAACAGGGCTGGAGGATTTCTATCGACAGCTTCAGCCTTCAGGGACTACATTGAGCATGTGGCGAGAGTTCAAGGACTATAGATATTCTGCCAAATTCTTTTGTTGCTAGCGATGAATCTTGCCCAAGTACACAATTTCTCCTGCTCTGAACGAGTAGAGCTCTGCAAAGTCGTGGGTTCGTGCAAGAGAACAAGGGAGAGAAACCGGCTGCAAAGCACCGGATGATTCCTTATCTGTTCGTACCAGCTTGAGTGAGACTACTACAGGTGTGAGGTGTCGAGGCTTATCCCGAGGGGCCGTGGTGAGTCATCGTTTTCCATCAAGTGGTAGTGGGTACCTCCTGCTTTGTCGCTTTGGATGCATGTACTCTTGTCCACTTCTCCACCTCTTTTTCTGCAGTAATTATGGCGATGGTTGACACCGATAATTGGTCGTACTCTACGATAGCATGATAACATTATCTTGGGATTCCTGGCTGTTAACTTGATTCTCTTTCTCGTTCTTTTGTTGCTTTTGATACAGCCTGATGCTAAAGCTTGACCAGGTCATATGCACAAGTTTCTGCAATTCATTTCGTGATAGTAAATGGTTGCTTGGATCTTTTGCTAGCACTGTACTGTTAGGTTTAACGTTGGCTTGACCTATATTTTATTTAATAATTAAATCAAATAAATTTTAAGACCACATTGGATGTTATGTGTAATAAAATGGTGAACTGAATGAAATTGATAGCTGAACTTTGTAACTGTCATAGCTATATCTGTGGTTACTAACTCCTATTGTTATGGTTATAATTACTAGTAACCCCATGTTTATGGCAGAGGTTACTAGTAATTCATGAGCATTTCATGACGTCTAGGTTTATCCTTTCTACACTTCACCTTCCACTTTTCACCTTCCGCGTCTATAAGAAAGGTGTGCTCGTCTTTAGCCGCGCGAACGAGACACAACATCCAGCACCATCTTTCTTCTGTTGAGTTGCTCCCGAGTATCTACGTCCCAATCCTCTGCGCGCACAGAGAGTTGGGAGAGCAGGCCTCTGAAACCACCGTCAGCATCTGCGACACCTGCTCGGGTGTGCGGACGATTAGGTTTTTGGGGGAGCATCTCCACTACTACTCGCTAACTTTCTCGGGTCATCTTCGTCTTCCTTGTGGGCGTCATCTTCTTCCTCCTCGGATCGTCTTCTTTCTGGTGAACGTTCGAGGGACGGCACTGCGAACCTCATCCTGCATCGACTGTGATCCGTGACATCGAGCAATGCACTATGTCGACTAGTGCGCGTGGAGCCGCCGGTGCCGTGAGCATGGGTCCCTCCACTGGGTATAATTCTATTCTTGAATTTCCTAAATTCAATATGTTTTCCGCTATGATATGTATGTCGTTCATGTTCATATTTGCTAGTAGTGTAAGTAGTAATATCACACACGTGCACATACATGTTGTCACCAATTTGCTATGGATTTTCTGGATTAAATTTAACATGAAAATGCCTAAATTTCTAACAATCCAAAAACCTGATAATAGGCAATTTTCTGTTAGTGGTTTTGCTGTTGCGTTGAAGACGGATGATTTCGATGGCACGAACTATAAGAGATGGCGTGCTAAGATGGTCTTGTGGTTAACTGCTATGAATTGCTATTACATCGCACAGGGGAAGCCCGAACAGTTTACTCCTAAGGAGAGCAAAGGTTCGTGGCTACCAATAACCTATTTCGAAGCGCCATGATTAGCGCTCTTCATAGCAAATACGAGGATAATTACATCATATGCATGACAGGCAAACAATTATGGAATGCACTTGATGCTCAGTTCGGTGTTTTAGATGCTGGTAGTGAGCTTGAAAGTGCATTTGCCCCCTATGTGGGTTTTGGTGTATTGATGACATCAAAATTAGGGACTAATGTGATCTTAATGAGATTTGTCGTAGCTATTAGTCCCATGAAAGATTCAAAGAGTTGATAAAGATGAAATGATATCCCTCAATTCTTGAAGTTGTAAAGGCGGACGAACTCAAAACGCTCTCTAAAGGTTTTATTTTGTTTTTGAGTTTAGGATCCGCCGCACTATAAAGAGGGATGCAAACTTAGTTGGTCTGAGAAAGATAGAGTGCTCAAGCATAAAAATAAAATCAAAAGAGAGACACTCTAGCACTCCACGACCACGTAGATTATTTTATTGTGACTGTCGGTGTCGGAAGTCCCAACGTAAGTCGGAACTCCCGACAGTCGGAAGTTCCGACCCAAGCCGGGAGTCCCGACACCTGTCGCTTTGCTGGTCGGCTGTCTGTGCCAGTCGAAAGTCCTGATGTACATTGGAACTTTCGATCGTCAGAAGTCCCGGACCTTGTCGGGAGTCCCGACACCTAAGGCTTTGCTGGTTGTCTAACTGCGCACGCCGGAAGTCCCGACGTACATCGGAAGTTCCGACATTGACTTGCACACGCGGACTTCTGACCCTATGTGAACAGTGCTTTATGTTAACGTCGAAAGTCCCCAGATCTACGTCGAAACTTTCGATGTAGATCTTAACGGTTAGATTTCTACTAAGAGTATAAATAGCCCTCTCTTCACTTCTAACCGGTACGGACCCATTCATAGCTGACCTAACTTCGTCCCAATAGCTCCCAAGCAAGAAAGGCACCCCTCTCCTCCCTCTTTTGCTCCAATCTTCGATTCCCTTAGGGTTTTGAGTGAAAGGAGAGTGGATTAAGTGAGAGAATCACTTTGGTAAGCTTGAGCATTTGATTTCTTCGTCAAGCCGGTTGATTTTGCATCTATTACTCTTGGGGCTTTGCCCCTAGCCGGCTAGGCATTGCCCAAGAGTTTCCATCTTGTGGAAGAGCCTTGGGAAGTTTGTATCACCCTTTGATTTCTTAGTGGAAAGCTCAAGTGACCTTTGTGGTCATTTTGAGAGAGGCAAGGAGGTGGAATAGACTCCGACCTTTGTGGTCATGTCAACAACGAGGATGTAGGAGCTCCTTTGTGGGGTTGCCGAACCTCGGGATAAATCCTTGTGTCCCGTGTGCTTGTTATTGTGATTGCTAGAGATTACTTGTATTTATTTGTCTCTCTCTCTCTTGAACTTCATTTTAGGGTTTGGACTCGATCTACGGTTTGGGGGCATTACGACGTCAAGGGAGTGGCCCAACCTCTTCACCAAACCACAAGGAAGTGGGGTTGTAAGATTATTTATCCACAAAGTTAAATTTGGCACTGCTTTTGTAGTTCACGTAGGCGTCGAGACTGCTGACGTTTGTGCTGAAACTTCTGACGACGTCGGGAGTTCCAACCCAAACGCTAGGACTTCCGACATTGACTGACAAATTTGAACTTAGCATTTGCAGTTAATTTTAGATACGCCTATTTACCCCCCCCCCTCTAGGCATTGTTAGATCCTTTCAATTGGTATAAGAGCAATGTCTTCTTTTAGCGTTTCACCGTGAAAGAAGAAACAATGTCTTCCGTCAGCTCTGGATGTGGATGGATCAAACACATCCAGAACTACATGAATGCATCTGGCACTGTCTCTGACAAAGAGTTGAAAGCCTTCATGAATATGTGGCTATGCAGATTCATCTTCTGTGGAAAATCCAATGAACCAACCCTGAATCACATGGTGATGGCTGAAGACTTAGCTATAGGCACTCAGATCCCACTAGGCAAATATCTTTTAGGGTCTGTTTATCATATGATGCATCAGATTACTCTTC
The DNA here is from genome assembly GCF_019320115.1 of Miscanthus floridulus. Taxonomy (NCBI): domain Eukaryota; kingdom Viridiplantae; phylum Streptophyta; class Magnoliopsida; order Poales; family Poaceae; genus Miscanthus; species Miscanthus floridulus. The sequence goes on along the minus strand of NC_089583.1, from coordinate 108,176,996 downwards.
AGATGCGCCAAGGTGGAGAAATCTCTTGTGTGAATGGTCCCTGGTGGCTAATTCAAATGTGGCTCTAGCTATATATGCATCAGATAACCTCTGTGAGCCTTTTCAATCTAAGTTTTCTTTCAGTTAACTATGCTGAAGGCAGTACAACAAAGGTTAAAGCTTGTCAGACTTATGGAGAAGCAGCATCATCTATAAGCATTGACATGGACATCGGTCATTTCTTCAAGCTGTTTTTCAAAGGATTCGGCAATGTGCTCTGGTTTCCTTACAGAGAAAATGAAAATTTGACTTTGCCCTGCAAGTTCAGCTATGAAATTGGTTGTTCAGGTCAAGAATCCACAGAGATTTTCAACTCCTTTATCAAACCTTGCACTCTGCCAGCCGAATTTCATCATGGGAGGTTAGTGCAATCCACCTATGAATTCTATTACCCAAATATGGTGGCCAGACAATTAGGATGTGGCCAACTGCCTCCAAGATTCCTCTTCTCAACAATCATAAAGTCAAAGGAAGTAATAACAGAAAGAATGGAAGCCAAGAAAATCTTTGAATTAGGATGGGAGTTGCCAACATACGAACCATCTCCATTTGGGCTAATAGATGTTACTCATCCCTTCTTTGTCTCTTGGTGGCAAGAATGGCATGCTCATATCTTCAATATATCAGTACATTCTTTATGCAAAAACTTGCAACCTGATTTTGCTTCTGATAGTGAGGTAATTTCATTATGCTCATCATTTCTTGCTTTTGAATCCACTTCTTATTTTAACATCTGGTTATGCACAGGATCTCGAGTTTACTCCCCCAGCCAAAGCAATCCAGTACTATTCAGCTGGTCCCAAGCCTGCTCTGGGGTTTGATGCTCCAAACCTAAAGAAATTCATGAAAACCCCTACAACTTTGGATTCAGCACCTTTAAAGCATTCATGAGAACTCCTGCTACTTCAGCTGCTGCATCTCCAAGAGGAAAAAGCAAAAGGAAAACACCTGAAAGTTTTCTTTTACCCAAGAAACCAAGGACCAAGAAAGCCAAATTATCTCTTAAGGTATGAACCTTTTATTCTCTATCAGATTACCAACCTCACTTAGCGGTAAACCTGACCACCTCTACATTCATTACTTCCATTGCAGCCACAAATCGAAATTCCCACACTAGGCAATACCTCAGCACCTGTAGAACCAACCCCTAAAGTTTCTACTGAAGATGAAGAAATCCATGATAGCGAAACTTCAGAGACTCATGAAACTGAAGGTTCAAAGGCTCATAAATCTGATGAGACTATAGGTAACATTGTTCAACCAATTCTCTTTTTCTCCTTTCTCTTTTTTTTCTTTTTAATATCATCTATCTCTTATGCTCATTATCATTTTACTTTATTGAGAATAGATGAAATCTTAGATGAACTGGCAAGGGAGACTTCTCCTGATCAAGCTCCAAACCCGTCCCTTCCGAACCTTCAGCCAAGTTCTCCAGCAAGCCGGGGTATAACCCATCTTGATGATCAATTAGCTCAGCAGGTAATGCCTTGTCTTACACTATATTTTAGCAAAATTACCCAATCAGCTAACACCTCCTTTCCTCTCTTTTCATTAGAAGAACATCACTAAACCGACCATCAGTTACTCCTTCTCTATTGAGGACTACATCATTGAGAAAGGTGAAGAGATCACTTCTCATCAAACCTTATCACTGGAAAATCAGGCTCGGCTAGAAGAGGTGATCATTCTACTGAACAAGGATACCATTAGTCTGGTTCAGGATGCAGACCAGATAAAAGACCTCCATGAACTCATTGATCAAGATATCCCCTCTGCTCTCAAGGCCCCCCTAGAATCCGTAGCCCATCTTGATGACCACTTTGCTATGGTGAGAAGGGCAACCAAGAACATATCTTCGAGGGCTGCTTTACAGAAGGATAGATCTTTGAAAAAACTGGAGATTAAAGATCTTCACTCTCATATCCAGACTACAAGAAATTCCTTGACAACCTTGGAGCCTGAACTGAAAGCCATGGAGGATGAAAAAAGCATACTGGAAGCTCAACTAGCCGAACTGAATGCCAAAATTCAGTCTCACAGGGCTCATATAGCTAATTTGCCGAAGGACATAGAAGCAGCTTCACTAAAGATAACTTCGACCATCAAAGAAGACCAGCAAATCAAAATCAAGCTATCCAGCATCCAGAGTTCTGAAGATGAAGATCAAAAAGTGCTAGATAATGTTAGCCGAATCAGGACTGAAGCCATAGAGGCAATCAATCATCTTCTGAACAAGTAGATATTGGGTTTGTAATAAACTTAAGTGTGATATCCTCTCTCCCTTGATTAACCAACTTTATGTTTACTTATTTTTATTCATTCGACAAAAGCAATCTGCCATTTTCCCTTAAATTACTCGATTAGAATGTAGCCGATTGTCTCCATTCTTCCAATAGCCGAACGAATCCTAATTTAAATGTTGTGAGGGTATAGCCGAACAATGCTGGCTCCAACAAATCAGGGAGACAGTCGAGCAACGTCCGATTGAACCCATGCCTGGCCCAGCCCAGTAGCGGTCCAGCTGAAAGGGAAAAACCCTACTCCACCGCTCAGCATTCTCGCCCCACGATTCCGTAGAATTCGCCACGACTCTTCGCTCCGGCTTATAAATAGACCCTTCCGTTAGCCTTCATCGCTATCTTCGCTTTAGCGTTCTCACATCCGTCTCCTCCACTTCCTTCGTCCGATTCATTCCAGAAGAAAAACCCTAACTTCCACCAAAGCAAATGGCGAATAGTGGTGACCATGGCAAGCGTCCTGCCGATGGGGAGGCTGAAGGAAGCAGAGCATCGCGCTACCGGCGTCGTGGGTACGATTCGGCTTTTTGCCCCCTTGCAATTTTCTTGTTCATCTCTTAGTTTCAATTTTTTCTTCCTCATTCATCAGGATAAGGGTCATCAGCTCCAGCCAATATCATCTCCTTCCTCTGGCAACAGTAGCTCAACTGGGAACTCCATCATCCGGCTCTTCCAGCTCTTCAAGCTCCTATCATTCCAATCCTTGGGGCCTGGCGGAACCAGTAGACGCACACCATCCGTACTCTCACGAGGAGGCGCTCAAGTTTCGCCAGGAGAGGGACGAAGACCGGGAGGAGCTAGGCGACGTCTCCAAGAAATTTGGCATCGATCAAGCAGAATGGGAGGACCAGCGGAAGCAACTCTGCGACGCCATCACCGGTTTGATATCTTCATTTGGTTCTATCATTCTGGCTTCCCTTGCTTGTCGATCCATTTTTTTTCTTTTCTGCCCAGCTCTTTCTGCGGAGAATGACCGTCTGAAGGCGGCGGCGAACAAGATTGCCGACAAGGTGAATGCCCAGGGGGAGACATCCGAGGTACGCCTTGATGCTGTGGACGGCCGTATTGATCAGGCCGTCATCCAAGGTGTGCACCTTGGCGCTTCTCTCGGGCTGGCGGCAATGACCTCCCAAACCAACGAGGACTACTCCTTCCAGCCAGTTGGCTTCGTTGGAGGACGCCCGGACGAGATCGACGACATCGATGAGCGTCTGGAGGCCTACGATGATCATGCAGCTGCCCTTGCCGAAATCACAAACCCCCAGTCCATCCTCAACAAGTTATTTGAGGAGTAGTTTGTATTAGGATGGACTTTTATGAATAATCTCGTCTTTTGGAAGAATACTTATTTCTTTGATTTTTTTTTCCGGTAAAATTCTGCCTGCGACTGTCAGAAAAATGCTAAAAATAACCCAGTCTTGAATCAACATTCTTGTGCTAGAGGCGATGCAAACTGCATCGGCTATTTTGTGCTAAAGGCGATATGAACAATATCAGCTATTCTCAGTCTTATATCTGATTTTTAGGCTAAAGGCGATTTTCTCTTTATCGGCTTTTCTGATCTACATTCATGAACCAACCTCAACACTGGGGTAGTATTTCTTAAAAAATCTTCCATTGATATCTCTGGTAAACTCCTCCCCAAATAAAGTCTTCAATATGTATGCATTGCCAGGTACACATTCTACTATTTGGAAAGGACCTTCCCAATTTGGAGACCATTTACCGAACGCTCTATCCTTTGTTCCAACTGGCAATATAGTTTTCCAAACCAAATCTCCTTCTGTGAATTGCTTCAGCCTAACCCTTTTGTTATAATACTTGGCAACGCGTATTTTATTTTTCTCAATATTTTCCAACGCCTTGAGACGAATCAAATGTAAATCTTCCAATTCATCCATCATCAGATCCTTATAATCTTCTTCTACCAATTCTTTCTGTAACACAACTCGCCTTGAACCTGACCGTAATTCCCATGGTAATACAGCATGATGCCCATAAACCAGTTCATAGGGAGACATTCGAGTGGACCCATGACAAGCCATTCGGTAAGCCCACAATGCTTCATTAAGAACCAAGTGCCATCTCCTTGGTCTTTCATCAATCTTCTTCTGGATGATTTTAATCATAATTTTATTTGATGCTTTTGCCTGACCATTAGCTTGTGCATAATAAGGAGAAGAATTATACAACTTAATCCCCATATCTTTGGCAAAATCATAGAATTCCGAAGAAGTAAACTGAGTTCCTTGATCAGTTGTTATAGTTTAAGGAATCTCGAATCTGTGAATTATATGTTCCTTAACAAAACTGATCATATTTTCTGATGTTACTTTCTTCAAAGGGATAGCTTCAACCCACTTGGTGAAATAATCCGTGGCCAAGAGTACAAATTTGTGTCCCTTACTAGAAGAAGGATTGATCTGACCAATTAAATCTATACCCCATCCTCTGAACGGCCAAGGTTTGATTATGGGATTCATAGCAGATGCTAGAACCTTTTGAATATTGCCGAATTTTTGACAATTGTGACACCCTTTGTAATATTCAAAACAATCCTCCAACATAGTCGGCCAAAAATAACCAGTTCTCCTAATTATCCACTTCATTCGATAAGCTGACTGGTGTGCACCACACAATCCTTCGTGAACCTCATACATCACCTTCTTGGCCTCTTCTTGACTTAAACATTTTAGCAATACTCCATCGATGGACTTGTAATATAATTGATCATCAAGAAACACAAATTTGAGAGCTTTGCACCTGAGTTTTCAGGAAACTTTTTGAGATAGACCTTTCAGATAATTGGCAATTTCGTGTCTCCAATCACTATCTACTTGATCAGTATTTAAAACACCTTCTTCTATAGCAAAAACTTCCCGACTCTCTCGATATCCAGAAGCAGCTTGAGCTAACTTATTTGCTTCTTCATTGCACTCTCTAGGGATATGATGCAATGTTACTACCAGAAAATTCTTCAAAAGTTCTCTACACTCCTCATAATATTCTCTTAACACATTGTTCTTGCATTCATACTGACCATTCAATTGATTAATCACCAACTCAGAATCCCCAAAGATTTCAACAGCAGCGGCCTTCACTTCTATAAGAAGCCGAAGCCCTCTAAGCAACGCTTCATACTCTGCCTGATTATTAGTAACATGAAATTCAATAGGAACCGCATACTCAAAAGTTTTTCCTTATGGGGAAATCAAGAGAATACCAGCACCACCACCTTTGTTACAAGATGATCCATCGAAGAACAAGGCCCAAGGCACAATGCTTATCGCCTCAACAGAAAGATCCCGATGTTGGGTAATAAAATCGGCAATAATTTGACCCTTTATCGTCTTTGCCGATTCGTACCTTAAATTAAATTCTGACAATGCTAAAATCCATTTGCCAATTCTTCCATTCAAAATTGGCATCGATAGCATATGTTTGATTACATCAAAACTAGAAACTACCACGCATTCGGCATTCAACAAATAGTGCCAAGATTTGATACAGGAGTAATACACACACAAGCAAAGTTTTTCTGTAGCCGAATACCTTGTTTCCGGGTCTAGCAGCTTTTGGCTAAGATAAGCTATGACTCTTTCTTTTCCTTCAAATTCTTGCATAAGGGCCGACCCTATCGTTAGGCTATCGGCCGCCACATACAACTTAAAAGGCTTGTCAAGTTGTGGAGGTACCAGCACAGGTGGTGCCTTCATATATTGCTTGATCTCATCAAAAGCCTTTTGTTGTATGTCACCCCATACAAATTTTTGATCCTTCTTGAGCTTTAATAAAGGAGAAAAGGGTAAAACTCTCTCTGATAGATTAGATATGAATCTTCTTACAAAGTTGATTTTGCCTAACAATGATTGTAATTCTGTGAGATTAGTTGGCGGCACAACTTTGTCTATTGCTTCCATGCTCTTTTTCCCAACTTCAATTCCTCCTTTATGAACTAAAAATCCCAAAAACTCACCAGCCGAAACTCCAAAGGAACATTTGTTTGGATTCATCTTCAATCCATGCTTTCTTGTGCACTCTAGAGTCTTTCTTAAATCGGCTAAATGTCTTTCATGATTTCTAGACTTGACTACTACATCATCGATGTAGATTTCTACAATCTTGCCGATCAGCTCGTGAAAAATATAGTTCATAGCTCTTTGATAAGTTGCACCGGCATTCTTTAACCCAAACGTCATGACTATCCATTCAAACAAACCAATATGACCAGGACATCTGAAAGCTATTTTTGAAATATCTTCCATTGCCATAAAAATTTGATTATAGCCAGCATTACCATCCATAAAACTAATGACTTCATAACCTGCTGCTGCATCTACTAGTAAATCGGCAACTGGCATTGGGTAACCATCCATGGGAGTTGCCTTATTAAGATTTCTGAAATCTATGCAAACTCTCATTTTTCCATTTTTCTTGTATACCGGTACTATATTTGAAATCCACTCTGCATACTTGCATGGCCGAATGAAGTTTGCTTCTATTAATCTTTCAACCTCCTTCTTCACATCGGCCAATACCTCCTCTTTGTATATCTTCCGTGGAGGTTGTTTGTAAGGACGAAATCCAGGTTTAATGGGTAATCGATGCTCAACAATGGAACAATCCAATCCAGGCATTTCCGTGTAATCCCAAACAAAACAATCTTTAAACTCTTTCAACAGATTTATCAACTTTGATTTATATTCTGGGTCTAACTTCGCACTAATATACATCGGCCTTGGCTTAGAACCATCACCAACATCAATTTCTTCCAACTTATCAGCCAACATAAAACCACGTCCTAACTTTCCTTTGTTGCCATTGACAGGATTTCCCATTAAAATTACTATGAGAGCCGACTGCTTGGATCGGCTATTGGCCCTCGCTGAAAACATTTACAGGACCTTCTTTCCACACTTTTCCGGAGAAATAATCAACGCCTTCATATTCCCAGTAGGTAGACTCTGTGGCAGCAACACTTACCGAATCATCAGCATGTACAATTTCAACATCATCTCCAATCCATTGAATGAGAATTTGATGCATGGTTGAAGGAATGCAGCAATTAGCATGGATCCAATCTCTGCCCAAGAGTAGACTATATGCCCCCTTGCCATCAATGACAAAAAAGGTAGTAATCAAAGTTTTCAACCCAATAGTCAGCTCAACATGGATAGCACCTCGGGTATTGGAAGGATTGCCAGCAAAGTCCCTAAGCACCATGTCAGTTTTCAACAATTCTTCATTAGCCATCCCAAGCTTTCTGAAGGTAGTATAAGGCATGATATTGATAGCAGCCCCTCCATCAACAAACATCTTGGTTAAAGGCTTGCCATTGACATATCCTTTTAAATAGAGTGGTCTCAAGTGATGATTCTTGATTGGTTTGTCAAAAACAGCCTGCTGCGTTAATACAAGCTGAGCCATCAAATCCTGACATTCACTTTCATCAAAATCAGAGTACACCTCTTCTTGGACATCTTGGCTTTCGGGAGCTATAAACTCTGATGGGAGGAAGAAAGCCATGCAAGCATCAGCCGAAGGACCACATCCATCAGGCTTCTTCTTAGGACGCCATATTTGCTTTGTCTCAGTAACTTCCTGTTCCAACTCCCTATTCCTCAACCGTTGAACTCTTCTTTTCTGACTTTTCTTCAGGCCTATAGGACACCACTGTTCTTTTTGCCATACGTATCTATAGGAATCAGCTTCTTCATCATGCACCCTATCATGTATCCAACCTTGACTTGCAAATCTTTTCCTTTGCTGATTCTCAAAATCATTTATTTTTAGGCGCCAATCATCTTCAGGAACCTTCGTTCCAAGTCTTTCATAGACGGGGCGGCGGTTGACTCGAGATTGCCTATATTCGGAGTACTGAGCACTACACTCCGGACAATTATTTCTTGCAGGCAACCTCAAGCCTTCATTCCAATAATGCCTAAAGAACGAACAACCCCAATGAGACTGCTCCTGTTCTGTCATGTATTCTTCTTGCTCCCTTCGGTATACCTTTTCTTCATACCTCCGGCATTCTTCCATAAACCATTGCTTCTTATAGTATTCCTTCTCTTGCTCTCTCTACCACTTATTTAGCAAAATACGTGATGTAACTCTGGGTTTGGAAGTTTGACCTTTCTCGGTTCGGCTATTTTGAAACCGAACTCGTTGCTGCAGCTCTCTACTGGTGATTTGCCGATCCGGGTCAACAACACCACTTCCCTTTGCTCTATCAGAAGTCAACACCTTCACCTTGCCTTTACCTTTGAGATCATTGGCAGAGACCATATTCACAGAGAAAGAAATCATATTTTGTGGAAAAGGCTGATCATCAATTTTCATCTTGCCATCAAACTTCAAATGTCCCTCTTGGATAGCTTTCTGGATTCGTATTCTGAACACTCGGCAATCATTGATAGAGTGAGAATTAGTGTTATGGAAGCCACAATACTTTTTGTTTTTCACTCCTTCAGGACGTAGCATGGGATGTCCTTCTAACAGCTTGATGCGTCCTTCCTTTATCAATAATGCAAAAAGCCTGTCTGCCTTAGTAACATCAAAATCATAGGTTCCCTTTTGTTGTTTCAACCAACGTTGACTAACTTGAGTAGGCTCCTTTGCCTAATTCAACTCAGCTGCAGCTATCTCATCTTCATCAATATACTTAGTCGCTTCATCCAGAAAATCTTGATACACTTCATTAGTGGCATTGTTCTTCTGAAAGCGGTTATCTCTCCTGAATCCTTGGGCCTGATTACTCATAGCTGCTAAACGCTGTGCAAGTTGGCCAAGATCATCAAACTCCATGCCGAACAACTTCTCCCTGATATTCAGCAGCATTCCTGCTATAGCTATTCCAGGTAGTTGATCATCTGGTAAATTCAGAGAATAACACATATTCTTGGTCTCCCTAAACGTGCGAAGATATTCTAATAGTGTCTCATTTGTTCTCATCCTCAGATTCATGAGGTCGACCAACTTCTTCTCATTAGTACCCATGTAGAAATATGAATGAAACTTCTGCTCTAGCTCTGCCCACGTACCAATGGAATGAGTTGGTAAAGACGTGAACCACGTGAAAGCTGGTCCTGTAAGAGACAAAGGAAAATATCAAATCCTCCAAGCTTCATCTGAAGCAGCTTCTCCAAGCTGCATTAAGTACCGACTGACGTGCTCTATGGTACTAGTATCATCTTGACCAGAAAACTTGGTCAAATCCATTGGAGGCTTCACCCTTGGAGGTAACACAACTCTATTGTACCACTCTGGATAAGGAGACTTGTATGAATAGGATTGATTTTTTTGGCTTCAAGCCGAACTGATTCTGCATCATATCAGCCATCCTATGCATCAAAACATCAATATCTGAATCCTGATTTCCTTGTACTTGCACTCCAGAAGGCAATCCTGAAACACTCCTATACCCTGGATTTGGTACAGCATTGATAGCATTGTAATCAGTAAATTCTTGATACCCATCTCCTTACATATTCTTCTGCAACCTGCTTGATGCTGGAGAAACTCTATAAGCTGAAGGTGGCACTTCTCCTGTGGTACCAAATGTCACCTGGCCATAGGTGGGATGTGATTGCTTTTTAGTGTGGGTCAATCCGCCTATATTTGAAGTCGACGCTATTTCTTTTCCAATAGGCTTCTCTTGATGCTTTGGAACATTGAAAAGTGTCGGTCCGCTAAGTGGGCCAACATTTTCTTCAAAGTATTTATCAACCATTGGACCAAAAGTACTGACCATGATTGCCCGAAAGGTATTCAGAAAAGCTGTGTGATGGTTTGTCATGGTTTCTCCCATGGCTTTATAGACCAGGGCTGCCATCTTCTGAGCATCCTCCTCTTCAGTGTAATCAGTCTGATGCGGAAGAAGAACCCTTGGCATTGACTGCTTTTGAAACACTTTATTGCTCTTGTTTTTGGAAAAAGACATCAAACACTTCCTGTCGGGGACCTAATACCAGGGTACCCCAGGGGATGGAACCGATAACCACCAAATGTAAAAAACTTTTGGACGCATAAGGGCGCCATGTCATCCCTTGTTCGAATGACAGGAGTTCGGTTCCGCCTCGCCCGACACCTTTGGGACGGGCTCGGTCTCGCCCGAGGGCCGAGGGATAAACTCCGTCTCGCCCGACGCCTTGAGGACGGGCTCGGTCTCGCCCGAGGGCTGAGGGATGAGTTCCGTCTCGCCCGATCCCGGAGGGGTGGGGTCAGCCTCACCCGACGCCTTTGTGGGATAATCCTGCCTCGCCCCAAAGGCTCAAGGCTAATCTCCATCTCGCCCGACGCCTATAGGGCGGGCTCGGTCTCGCCCGAAGGCTAAGGGATAGATTCCGCCTCGCCCGATCCCGGAGGGATAGGATTAGTCTCGCCCAAGAGATAGGGACTGGCCTCCGTCTCACCCGACGGCCCAGAACGAGCCTTGCCCTAATCGATATCTATCCCTCATAACGATGGGTACAGGACGAGACAAGACGTTCGGGTCAACCATGGCTCCAACGACCATACCCTGCGCCCTGACAGGAAAAGAACTGCCAAGGAACGATAGGACTAATGCTTTAGACCCTTCCGGGCGCCGCAGAGCCCAAAAGGTATTACAGGTGCGTGCACCTCACTCTGTAGAGTTGTAGGCGCCGCCTTCAGCTCTGGGACACGGAACCCAACGAAGATATACGACAACCGCTACACTCCAAGAATGGATTTGCTATCTCCATGAATGACGGATACTCCGTCACCGCGCTGTGGACCCGAGGGAGCGGGGGGGCCCTCTTCCCGACCCCTCAGGTCCTCCAAGTCAGAGAGCCTTGGCCACGGCGCTACACCGGACCCCAACCCCGAATTCTCCCAACAGGAATCATGGGAACCAGAAGGCGTGTGGAGCAAGGCTGGGGGGAGGCCCCTAAGTCAAAACCACTGTACTACAGCCCATACCCTAGGGGCAGCATGCTATGACTGATCTGACATCCTACAGAGATATTGACAACATCATAAGCACTTATCTTCCTTCGCACTCATCAGAATGGGGGACCTGACCAGGTAGACATGAGCCACAAGGCTAGGTAGAATATGTATCCTGGAGCCCTCACCCTTGTAAGGCCAGCCCCTTCATCTATAAAAGGGAATGCGCATCCTTCATCAAAGGAGGAGAACAATAGGACCGAACAATAGAACACATTCACACACATTCAAGCAGCTACGAAGCTCTTGACCACCTTTCAATCCTTCGATCAGAGACTTGGGACCAGTCCCTCTCTTGGCAGTTTGTATCCCTTACTACAGATTGTTTACGGTGCTAATAACACAAGCAGCAATAAACTAGACGTAGGGACGTTCCGCCCGAACCAGTATAAATCCTGTGTCCTTTAGCGCACCATCTGAGCCTAACGCGCATTACTATAAATTTACTTGCCGGTGCTTGTACGAAACACCGACACTTCCGTTGGTATTGCTCACATGCTTGTAGCACTAAATCCCTGTAATTATCTGGCAATTCTGTCATGCTTACATCCAGAACATGATCATTATTGATCTCAGACGTCATTTTGAACTAACAGATTGTCCCACCAGGCGTGCCAAAAAGTGTGTTGACACAAAATGTGACACACTGTGCCTCACACATAGCAAGCCGGAAAGCGTGGCTTCAATCGGGTTCCCGGGTGCTTCGTGATCTGGAAGCGTGCCAGTCAGTTTGACCTGAAAAAACTAACAAGGGATAAAATAATTAAATGCCAAAACGGAACATGTCGAGTAAGATCGGACAGTTCCACATATACGGCCCTGAAGCCACTTACAACGACATACAGCTATAGAGAGCTGTCTGCCAACAAGTTTATAAACCATTCAGCTAATCGTAAGATGAATGCACGTAATGACCTGATTGCCGAATGCATGTGCATGGGAAGACATGTTTGAATAAGTGAAATTAATTATGAGTTAATGCACGACCAAGCTCAGCAATCCAGCCGAGTTGGGTTCCATGAAGAAGGAACATGCAAACAAACATGATTAAACTAATCTAAAACCTGCATCTGCCGCATGACACCTGGTTTCGTTAAAGCTTAAACGTAATTAACATACATGAACCCGCGACATGTGACAATCTAGATTAAAATCATTTAGCCATTATGGGCATGTTATCTATTTGCAAAGGTAATATGAAAAGCAATTGTTGTTGAAACACGAATAAAACCATAAGGGAGAGAGAGCCGAACAATATCAATCTAGATTGGGCAGAAGTGTGCTATAAATATATAAAATATTTAAAAACATGCAACACTAGATAACTTAATGAATCTATTTAGATTTGCCATATCTAATAGAGCTGATAACTATCTTGCTTTCACTAAGCATATTGAGCAAACGCCTGCCGCATGGTATCTACTCATAAATAAAGCATAAGCAAAGACTTCTTGGTTGTCAAGCAAAGATCCGCCGCACGACCATTGAAAACAAACAAGACTACTTGCATCACGTCTAAATCCACCGCATGATACTAAACATGATAACAAGGTTGTCGGAACTTACGGAGGTCGACGGATTGATAACTCCTCTCGAAGAACTCGATGACACGACAAAAGGACTCGAAAGTTGGCATGGGGCCGGTTGTATTGATTTGGTTGTGAACCCCTATTACAATGGTCGAGGGTCAATATTTATACCCTAGACAAAACACGAGTCCTAGAAGACTACGACTTACAAAGGAACTTTTAAACAAACTTGGAAACTTATGATTCCTTACTCTAAACTCTCAGAGTCCTTTATTATTACAACTTTCATCTTTTCGATCGGCCTCGTCTGCCATCTTCTGCTTTCCCGAATGGAGTCATCGCCTTCTGGAGTAACCGACCGCACAAGCATTTAGCCGACCGCTTGTTTTGTTTGCCGAACACCCTTCTTCCCGCATGCGGGTCCACCTGTCATCCTTCAGAATCGACCAAAATCCAGTGTTAACAACATCATACACACGTACATAACAGATCCATGCTTTTAGCCACCTATGAGATGATTTTTCCTATGGCTTGTCTACTCACCAAGCTACATCAGATCGACTGCTGCTCATCTATGTTTCCAACACGAAGACCAAGGCCATGTCTGAATCTGCATCACCACGCAAGCTAGCAACAAAAAAGGAGGCGTACTTGATCTACATATGGCAGGCTAACTAGATTGAAGCAATGCATGCATATACATGTTTGTCATCCATGGAGCGATTCTCTAGTAGTTGATCGGTCGTCGCCTCCGCTTGACCTCACACATGCTAAATCACGCTTTAATATTTTTCTAAATATTCTCCAATCTCCGTATATCGCCATAATATTTCTCTGAGTTGTTTTCTCCATGTTTGCTCTCCAAACAATTTTCTGAACCCTTGAACAATCATGTTGATGCTCGGATGTCCCTAGAGACAGCCATGTCTTCGGCTCCTCACTACACATGCACGAGCGTCTGCCCTCTACGTTATGGGTGGTCGGCAGCGGCTCCTTAGCGATGCTTTGTTCTTCCTACACGCACATAGGCTCCGCGCTCCACGTTATGGTTAATTGGCTAGCTAGGGCTGGAGACTCAGCTACACACTAACTAGTCGGGCGGTTTGTATTAAATATAAATACATCTTCACACCAATTAATCGCTGAGCTACATATGCTATTTCATTACCATTGCTGATTTTTCTCTGGAGTTCATATATTTGTACATCATGTACTACCCATTCTACATATTTGTATTGCATGATCATCATCTAGGTGATCAGACCACCTGGTGCTCGGACTTCTCCATCGATCAACTAGTCGAACCGCTAGGTTCATGGACTTCGTTGCTGACCAGTTGATCGGACTGTTTGCCAATCGCTTCTACTCAATGCTAACTTCACCACCGACCAGTTGACCAGACTGTTCGTTGCTCGTGCTTCATCGCTAGCTACGCTAGGGGCTCCTTGGTGCTTGGACATCGCTAGATACGCTGGGGACTCCTCGGTGCTCGGACATCGCCAGCTACGTTAGTTACTCCTCGATGCTCGGATTCTTCATGCTCGGGGACTAAGTGGGTACACTTCACCCCACTTCACCTTGTGGACATCTCTAGCTATGTCGGGGACTCCTTGGTGCTTGGACATCGCCAGCTACGCCAGGGACTCCTTGGTGCTCAGATATCACCAGCTACGTTAGGTACTCCTCGGTGCTCGGACATCGCCAGCTACGCCGATGACTCCTTGGCGGTGCTTGGACATCGCCAGATACGCTGAGGACTCCTTGGTGCTCGGACATCACCAGCTATGCCGAGGACTCTTCAGTGCTCAGACATCGCCAACTACACCGGGGACTCCTCGTTGCTCGACATTGCCAGCTACGTTGGGGACTCCTCAGTGCTTAGACATCGCCAGCTACGTCGGGGACTCCTCGGTGCTTAGACATCGCCAGCTACACTAGAAACTCTTTGGTGCTCGGACATCGCCAGCTACATCGGGAACTCCTCGGTGCTCGGACATCGCCAGCTACATCGGGAACTCCTCGGTTCTCGGACATTGCCAGCTACGCCAGGAACTCCTTGGTGCTCAAACATCGCCACCGGGGACTCCCTCGATGGTCGAATCTTGCTACGCCTCATCGGTGTGCTATCAAGCTACTCCATGCTATTTGGATCAGGGTGCTAATCTTGGGCAGCACATCTGGGGTCTTGATACGCACATGTCAGACAACGTCGACAAGCTTTTAGACTTCTTTTTCTTTAACCCTGCTACAAGATTCATTCTTCATCTTTCAGCAGGCTCAGGGACTAAGTGGGCACACTTCACCTTGCGGTGAATGTGCGCTTTTCAATTCAGGACTCCGCCCGTAGACTGGTTGCCTGCTCGGCCGGTCTTCTGCCTTTCTTCTACTTTTTGACCCTGGTACCACGTGACTACGTCACCTGCTGTCAGGCTCAGGGACTAGCTATGGGGGTATGGCCCCCCATACCCACAAGACAAGACATGGGCCGTACCATCAGAGGTGGCCTAGCCCACAAGACCAAGGCGTGCACGACACTGGTCGATGTGCATCGCAAGATATTGTATAGTACCAAATATGATACTTTCCTTATAACCCTACCCCTCTAGAGTATATAAGGAGAGGCAGGGTCCCCTAGTGGACATCGACATGGTCATTTAGATCAATACAATACACCAAAGACATAGGACATAGGGTATTACATCGATCAGACGGCCCAAACCTGTCTAAATCACTGTCTCTACACCTTATTTCACCATCTGGTTCCTAATCATGCGCACTTCTACCGATCAATCTACCTTCATGGGATACCCCTCGGAGGACTGCCGAGCATCTTTTGTCGATAAAGGGGTAACTACACGTTCTTGTTTAGCAAGTTTTTATGAATATTACTCGTTTGTTTCTCCTTTGGAACCTCGTAGGGTGGAAGAGACACTTGATGATCTGGATTGGATGATAGCCATGCAAGAGGAGTTGAACAACTTCACTCGGAATGAAGTCTGGTCCTTGGTGGAAAGGCCCAAGCAAAATGTGATTGGAACCAAGTGGGTCTTTCATAACAAGCAAGATGAGCATGGCATGGTAACAAGGAACAAAGCAAGATTGGTGGCTTAAGGATTCACTCAAATTGAAGGCTTGGATTTTGGGGAGACCTATGCACCGGTGGCTAGGCTAGAATCAATTCGCATTCTACTTGCCTATGCTGCTCATCATGATTTCAAGCTATATCAAATGGACGTGAAGAGTGCATTTCTCAATGGCCCCCTATCCGAGTTGGTGTATATAGAGCAACCACTGGGCTTTGAAGACCCCAAATATCCAAACCACGTCTACAAGCTCGACAAGGCGCTCTATGGGCTCAAACAAGCCCCTAGAGCTTGGTATGATTGTTTGAAGGATTTTCTACTCAAACAAGATTTTGAGATAGGAAAGGCCAATGCTACTTTGTTTACTCGTAAAGTCAATTATGATATCTTTGTTTGCCAAATATATGTCGATGACATAATATTTGGTAGTACTAATGTGGCTTTATATGAGGAATTTAGTAGGATTATGACAAATAGGTTCAAGATGTCCATGATGGGAGAGTTGAAGTTCTTTCTTGGATTTCAAATCAAGCAACTCAAGGATGGCACGTTCATAAGTCAAACCAAGTACACCAATGACATGTTGAACAAGTTTAACATGGATAAGGCCAAGCCCATCAAGACACCCATGCCAACCAATGAACATCTTGATCTTGATCAAGGAGGAAAGGACATCGATCAAAAGGTATATCGCTCCATGATTGGATCCCTTCTTTACCTTTGTGCATCTAGGCCCAATATTATGCTTAGCGTGTGCATGTGTGCAAGATTTCAAGCTAATCCAAAAGAATGTCATTTGATGGCTGTTAAGAGAATTTTTTGGTATTTAGTGCACACTCCTAATCTTGGCGTGTGGTATCCTAAGGGCTCCACTTTTGAGTTACTTGGCTATTCTAATTCAGATTATGCCGGTTGTAAAGTAACCAGAAAGAGTACTACTAGGACTTGCCAATTTATTGATCGATCCTTGGTGTCTTGGAGCTCTAAGAAGCAAAATTCCATTGCTTTGTCCACCACCAAAGCCGAGTATGTGGTGGCCGGTGCTTGCTGTGCCCAACTACTTTGGATGAAGCAAACCTTAAAAGATTTTGGATGTGAGTTAACTAAAATTCCACTTTTGTGTGACAATGAGAGTGCTATTAAGTTGGCAAACAACCCTATAAACCACTCTCGAACAAAGCACATAGACATCTGACATCACTTTTTGAGAGACCACGAAGCCAAAGGAGATATCGCCATTCACCATGTGAGCACTGAAAAACAATTAGCCGATATCTTCACAAAGCCCCTAGATGAGTCAAGATTTTGTGCTTTGAGGAGTGAACTAAATATCATTGATTCTCGTAACGTGGCTTGATCCCTGGCACACATATTTTGTTAGATCTAGTTAGGAGAAAAGAATTAAGAAAACATTGTGTGACACTTTCAAAATCTATTTTATAATTTTCATGAGTGACTATTGCTTTGTGTTGGTTGAATGACATCTAGTCACTTGTGAAAATGATAGTGTCCATCATATTTTGCCCCACATGGTAGAGTGAGTGCAGGTTGAGGTGTTTTTTAGTTTCCCTACGTTGGAAGTCCTGACGTAGGTCGGAACTCCCGATGTCCGGAAGTCACGGCTCATGCTGGAACTCTTGACAACTAGAAGTCCTGACATACGCCGGAAGTCCCGACGCAGATCTAGGTTTTTGACCGCGCCGCATCGTTTGATCTCGGGTTATATCTAATTTACCCGGCCCGGCCTACGGTTATTTCCTCTCTCTCTCCACTCACATCGCCCTCATCTCTCCTCGCGTCACCATCACCTTCCTCGTGCTGCCCCTGCCCTTCCTCACGCCGCCACTCGCTCCTCCTCATGCCCTCACGCCCTGCCTGTGGCTCCAGCGTGCTCTGGGCCACCGGGAGTTCCGGTGCCTTCTCCCTTCTGGTTGTGCCATCGGAGGTTCTAATTTCTCCACCCCCATTCCACCGCCCATGCCTTAGTGTTCTTCCTTGGATCAGTGGTGGAGATTCTGTTGGTGGAGGTGCTCGTGCTCGTGGATTTGTTCGTGGACTATGATTTCATTTCTCTTTGTCTCCTCTTTCCTCGATTCAAGGTACTACCATGGCACCCTAACCCTATTGTCAATGTACCTTGTGCTTTGCCTCTATTCTTTCTCCCTATCTACTCCTATATCTTCCTTGTATGAATGTGTGTTGTGATTTGAAGCCCCATGAATGGGATAGTCACCTTGTGCGTCGGAAGTCCCGGTGACCATCGAAGGTTCTGACCTTTGGAACTCCCTGATGCTAGGTCAAAACTCCTGGCTGTCGAAAGTCCCGACTATGGCCAGAACTCCTGACCCTAGGGTGACCACTCCATTCATGTTTCTTCAATTCTCGATGTTCGTTCGCTTCTTGTTGTTTTGGTTCTTAGTTCCCCATCATGTTTTCCGCAGTCATGGACGGTGGTAGTCCCTCGCGTCACAAGGAGAAGAGGTCCAAGAAGAATCAGGACCATGCCGCTGTCCCCAAGCCGTCTGGCTATGCTAAAGCGGCATATCCCTGTGCTGGTGCTGGAGGTCCCCGTGCTACTACTGGTGGTTCCCGTGCCCGTCGCTGTGACGATCAAGGATCATCTGCTATCGCTCCTCCTCCTGCTCAGGCCTATGTTGGGGATGTTCCAATTGTTGATGCCAAAGAAGAAGCTCTTGAGCATGCTAGCCGCACCATTGCTGCTCCACTGGTTTGCACCCCGACTCATGGCTTGGGCTTTGTCTCTGAGCTCGTTCCCTTCCTAGATGTTTTGCCAATCATGCGGGAGCCCGCCATGGCTCCTAATCCTGCTGGTGGTTGGACTCCTCTACCAGTGGACTACTGTCACTGGGTTAAGGACATCAGGTCCATGAGGGGAAGAAACCTTTATGCTAAGGATGAGAAGGATCTATAGCTTGAGTATCGTTTCTGGCACCCATTCCATTATGACTTCTATGATTCCATTCTCTATCTAAAGTTTTTGAAGAAGAGGGAGCCACCGGTCCTTCAGATGAAGTGCATTGATGCATACTCTCTTGGTAAGTACAAGGAGCCTGAGCTAGAGCAGATGGTTCATGATATATGTTCAATGGGGTTGTCTTACCTGCTAGAGTTTAGGAAGCATTGGAACAATGAGCTTATTTGTTAGTTTTATGCTTCCTATCATCATGAGCGTGACCCTACCGATGCCATTGACTTTATCCATTGGACCACTGAAGGCAAGCATTATAAAGTGGATTTCATTACTTTCTCTCGCCTTCTTGGTTTGAGTCAGGTCGACCGCACTGCACTTGAATTGACTGAGTATGAGGATGTCGCTTTGGAGGAGTACCAACACATGTATCTTGATGGACATACAACTGATGGATAGACAATATATCTAAAGCCCTATTACTATGTCCTCAATAACATTCTAAGATAGATCTTATATCAGAAGCAAGATGACTCCACCTTCCTTCGTGATGATTCTCAGAAGGTGCTTCAGCGATTTGGAGATGATTTTCAAAAATTTTCCATCAGCAGATGCATTTGGAACAAGATTCATGATGCTACTGAGGATCCGATGAAGCATCTTCCCTATGCCCCATACATTATGCATGTGATTGAGCAAGTGTCGGGCATCCGGTTCCCCATAGACACTTAGCACAATCTCCTAAAGATCTCCAACAAGACATCCATCTCTGTTGCAAGAGAACGAGGGAGAAAGGTGCTGCAGCCAAAGCAAAAGGGAAAGGTGTTTTGGGTTCTCGCTCTCACCGTGGTGCTTCACCACCTGCTGCTGTTGCTCGCTCTTCTAGTGCTGAGCCCCTCTCTTCTTCCTCCTCTGGTAAGAAGCCAAACAAATTTAAGTTCCTCATGACATACATGTTTAGACAGTGTTGTGCTAGTGCTCAACATGAGCATGATATGCAATAGAGGCTATATTGGTTGGAATAGCATGCAGGCATTGTATCTTCTCCTCCACCGCCATTTGTGCCTTCCCATGATCTGTTGGCTCTATATGATGAGGCTTGTGCGGCATATGAAGATGATGCGACTTCTCGCCCTCATGGCAAGGGCAAGGCAATGGAAGAAGATGAGGAATACATAGAGGAGGAGGATGATGAAGACGACGATGGTGGTGAGGACGGTGACCAAGATGAGGATGATGACTATGAGGATGAGTAGTTGGTTTTTCATGCGGCCTACCCCTTTTGGCACTTGTTGACAAAGGGGGAGTGTTAGGCTTTGATATCTTGTAATAAGTTAGTTATTGGTCATTTTGTTTCGAGACTT
This sequence comes from Miscanthus floridulus, assembly GCF_019320115.1. Taxonomy (NCBI): domain Eukaryota; kingdom Viridiplantae; phylum Streptophyta; class Magnoliopsida; order Poales; family Poaceae; genus Miscanthus; species Miscanthus floridulus. The sequence goes on along the minus strand of NC_089583.1, from coordinate 108,156,785 downwards.
TAAAACCTTTATCTTGTGTGAACTATTCCGTGTGGTGGCTAGCTTGTGATGGACAACTTTATATATATGTTTGTGATGAATGATTGTAGGACAAGTAATGGCCATTTATCTAACTTATTCGCTTGTACTTGTCTATACTTGTGATGGTGAATGGTTTTTGGATGGCCATGTGTTGCTTCAAGTTTTTACTTTGAAATCTTGGCCATCATACTCTTTTTTACTTGTGTGAAATAACATGTCATATTGCATTTATTTTCACGGATATCTATTTGTTCACACACACTTGTTGCACCCCATGGATTGCAAAATTTAGGGGAGCTTTTGTCTTGATGTATGCAAATCATGTATAGATGATTCTAATTGAAATTCAAATTCATGCATACATCAAGGGGGAGCTCTTCATAAATTTTGGGGTTCAAAAGCTTTAAATTCTTTCATTCTTATAAAAGCCTAAGTTGGTTGTCATCAATTACCAAAAAGGGGGAGATTAAAAGTGCATTTGCCCCCTATGTGGGTTTTGGTGTATTGATGACATCCAAATTAGGGACCAATGTGATCTTAATGAGATTTGTCGCAACTATTAGTCCCATAAAAGATTCAAAGAGTTGATAAAGATGAAATAGTATCCCTCAATTCTTGAAGTTGTAAAGGTGGACGAACTCAAAACGCTCTCCAAAGGTTTTATTTTATTTTTTGAGTTTAGGATCCACCGCACTATAAAGATGGATGCAAACTTAGTTGGTCTGAGGAAGTTAGAGTGCTCAAGCATAAAAATAAAATCAAAAGAGAGACACTCTAGCACTCCACGACCACGTAGATTATTTTTCTATGACTATTGGTGTCAGAAGTCTCGACGTAAGTCGGAATTTCGACCCAAGCCAGGAGTCCCGACACCTGTGGCTTTGCTGGCCGGCTATCTACGCCAGTTGGAAGTCCCAGACCTTGTCGGGAGTCCCGACACCTAAGGCTTTGCTGGTTGTCTAACTGCGCACATCAGAAGTCCCGACATACGTCAGAAGTTCCGACCGTCGGAAGTCCCGATGTTTGTCGAGAGTTCCAACATTGACTTGCACGCGTGGACTTCTGACCCTGTGTGAACAGTGCTATATGTTAACGTTGAAAGTCCCGAGATCTGCGTCAGAACTTCCGACGTAGATCTGAACGGTTAGATTTCTACTAAGAGTATAAATAGCCCTCTCTTCACTTCTAACCGGTATGGGCTCATTCACAGCTGACCTAACTTCGTCCCAACAGCTCCCAAGCAAGAAAGGCACCCCTCTCCTCCCTCCTTTGCTCTAATCTTCGATTCCCTTAGGGTTTTGAGTGAAAGGAGAGTGGATTAAGTGAGAGAATCACTTTGAAAAGCTTGAGCATTTGATTTCTTCATCACGCCGGTTGATTTTGCATCTATTACTCTTGGGGCTTTGCCCCTAGCCGGCTAGGCGTTGCCCAAGAGCTTCCATCTTGTGGAAGATCCTTGGGAAGTTTGTATTACCCTTTGATTTCTTAGTGGAAAACTCAAGTGACCTTTGTGGTCGCTTTGAGAGAGTCAATGAGGTAGAATAGACTCCGACCTTTGTGGTCACCTCAACAACGAGGACGTAGGAGCTCCTTTGTGGGGTTGCCGAACCTCGGAATAAATCCTTATGTCTCGTGTGCTTGTTGCTGTGATTGCTAGAGATTACTTGTATTTATTTGTCTCTCTCTCTTAAACTTTATTTTAGGGTTTGGACTCGATCTATGGTTTGGAGGCATTACGACGTCAAGGGAGTGACCCAACCTCTTCACCAAACTACAAGAAAGTGGGGTTGTAAGATTATTTATCCGCAAAGTTAAATTTAGCACTGCTTTTGTAGTTCACATAGGCGTCGGGACTGCTGATGTTTGTGCCGGAACTTCTGACGACGTCGGGAGTTCCGACCCAAACGCCAGGACTTTCGACATTGACTGACAAATTTAAACTTAGCATTTGCAGTTAATTTTAGATACGCCTATTCACCCCCCCTCTCTAGACATTGTTAGATCCTTTCAGAGCTGTACATCATGGAGTAGCTTTATGACTACACAATGGATGATAACCGTTCAGTAGTGGAACAGGCTCATGAGATACAAGCACTGGCTAAGGAGCTCGAGCAGTTTCCATGTGTGTTGCCCGACAAGTTCGTGGCCGACGGTACTATCGCTAAGTTGCCACCTTCTTGGAGGGATTTTGCTACCTCTCTAAAGCACAAGAGATAATAGTTTAGCGTGGCTGAGCTGATTGGGTCTCTTGATGTTGAGGAAAAGGAGTTGAAACTTCTGCTGCCAATATGGTGCAGAGAAAAAACAACAATGCATCTCATAATAATACGAAGAAGAACAAGCAAGAGAGCAACTCGAAGCCTAAACAAACAATCACTTTTAAGAAGAAAAAGAACAAAGACGGTGGTTGCTTTGTTTGCGGGAGTGGTGAGCATTGGGCAAGTGCGTGTCCAGACCGCAAATTTAAGCAAGAAAATAAATCAGGAAACATGGTTATTAGCGAGGCTGAATGAGAAACATCTGGATATGGAAATTCTTTACCTACTATTTTTTCAGTCTATCATTCGCCTGAGTGGTGGATGGACACTGGGGCTAACATACATGTGTGTCCTGATGCTTCTTTGTTCACTTCTTATTAGGTTGGCGGGATTAGAGCCTTGCTGATGGTGAACGAGTCCCATGCACGTGTTCTTGGCGTTGGTACAGTCATTTTGAAGTTCACTTCGGGTAAGACGGTGCGATGGAAGAACATGCAGCATGTCCCCTTCATAAAAAAGAATCAAGTTAGCGGCTCTTAATTGTGTCGAGACGGTTATAAATTTTTTTTCGAGGCTAATAAATGTATACTGTCGAAGTATGGAACATTTGTTGGTAAAGGTTACGATTGCAGAGGCTTGTTCAGCTTATTTTTGTATGATGATGTGTGTAATAAGGTTGTGAACAATGCTATTATCCCTGATGAGTCAAATATTTGGCATTCATGGTTTTGTCACGTTAATTTTGGTTATCTATCGTGGCTAGCAAATATGAATTTAATCCCTGAAATTTAGTTTAGTCAAAGGTTCTAAGTGTTATGTGTGTGTGCAATCTAAGCAACCTCGCAAACCTCATAAGGCTGCGGAGGCGAGGAAACTTGGCACCATTAGAACTAGTTCATTCCGATCTATGCGAGATGAATGTCGAATTGACTAAAGGTAACAAAAGATACTTCATGACATTTATAGATGATTGTACTAGATTTTGCTATGTGTACTTGCTAAAATAAAAATATGAAGCGTTGCATGATGATGTGTATAATAAGATTATGAACAATGTTATTAACACGAAAATGTCTAAATTCCTAACATATACTACCTTGTCCAACGAGAAATGAGAGCGAACAAGTAATTCAATCCTAGACGAGCTTGCCATGTTGAGCTTGATTGGTTGATAACTAAATTTTGATTGCTAAAATTTAGGCAAGCTATAAGTTTTGAGCCTCTATTTGGTTTGTTGCTAAAATTGCCAATATTTTTCATTAGTTTGCTAAATCTGTGGTAAATCTTTTTGTCTAATTTTTTATAACTTTTGGTTGCAAATCTTTGGCTTGATAAATTTTAGAAGCCAACCAACCCATAGTTTATACAAAAAAAATTATAGCTTGCTTCTATGGGAGGGCGTTGCTCGTCCGTGCTAGCAAGGCAAGTCTTTTACTCAGCTAGGACAGGCAACGCAGGACACCCTCAAACAGCCCAAAGAAGCACATGTACAAAGAATTGCTCTAGATTTATAGTTTATCTCACAAATTTACATGTCAGATTGACTATATGCTTTTAGCTTTGGTAGCTTCAGCCTCGGACGAGCATCCATCCAAGAACACGAGCTTCCATGGATCGTGGAGCTCAACCAGAATGATAGCATATGCTGGCTGTCGGCCGCTTAGCAACCTCCCGGTACAGTTGTTTATATATTCCACATATTACCTCTTAGAAAATAATAGATAACTATAACCATCCTATCTAATTTAATAAATAGCTTAGACATTTGAGAATACCACAAGAAGCCTATGCGTACAACGGTAAAAACATCACAAGAAAGAACACAAAAAGAAAAGGCAAGTGAAAGTGAAAGGTAGACCCTGTTTGGATCCATTTGCTATGGCAAAAGTTTAGCTGCTAAACTTTAATCTAGCAGGAGATGTTTGGATCCATGACTAAAAGTTTAGTCCCCCATCCTATAATGACTGATTTGACCATGGAAAGCACGGCTTGGCCTGGTGGCGCTGCTTCGTGTCAGGGACTTCTTGGCCATGCGGCCGAGGGAATGGCGGGAGGGAAGCGGCAGGCCATGCGTAGGCGATGGGAAGAAGCAAGGGACCTCGTATCCCACCGGAGCTAGAGGGGAAGAAGTGCCTCTGCTGCCCTGGACCCGCCCTGTGTTCCCGCTGCATGCCCACGACATCGCCCCACATCCTCGCATTGTACAGTTGCGTGAAGGCGTTGAGGACGGCCAGGGAGGAAAAGGGTGGTCCCGAGGTCGCCAGAGAGGGCCGCCTCGCCCGGATCTGATGAAGAGGGTCGCCACGGTTTCACTGGAAAGGGGCGGCCTCCTCCCTTCCCTCCGGCGTCGAGGCTCCTCCCTCCCCTCCGATGTGCAGCCCGGTGCCACGCCGCGCTGGCCTGCCTCGCCGCGCGGGCGCTCCTCCCTCCCCTTCAGGCATGGCCCGTGGCGCGCTGGATCTGCTTGGGCAAAGGGAGGAAGAGAGGGCGCAGGTGGGTAGGTGGGGGTATCTAGCAGTCCATTGCGCCCCCAAGAGATTTTAGCCCAATTTTGCACCTCTTGAAGAGCAAATGGGCAAAACTTTAATCCACCCCATTTGCTCACTTTTAGCCTACCTGTCTGGATCCCCATGGCAAAAAGATGAGCTAAAAGTGCAGGACTAAAGTTTTGTCATGGGATCCAAACAGGATCTTAGTAAAACCAGTTAAAACATTTATCTTGAAGCAAGACCACAAAACCGCGGGCAACATCCACCTCACTAGTGCGAGTAAGCCAAGACACAAGCAAGGCAAAAGAGCAAGTGCAAATGACAAACGGGAATAGACTATGTCACTGTGATCACCAACCCCAGGCTATGTATAAGCAGGGAGACCGAAAAGCCCCCGACCCTAGGAAAAAGGGGTGGGCCACATGTAATCTTAAAGGCAAAGCACAAGCAACGAAGAAATAAGCAAAAAAAAAGGCTTGACTCAATGTAGAAACCAAGTGCCATTATTATATATATATATTTAATAAAATAAATAATAATATATAATAATATAAATAATAGTATGCACAATATATACAAATAATAGCAAAAACAAGCATCAAATAAGATTGTAATTTTGCAGTCTCTAGGGGTTGGCCTTAGTAATGAAGAGCGCCCCAAAGCGAAGGTGCAAAAACGCGGAAGATTGTCGCTGGCTCTCTTGACTTCGCAAGAATCCCCGTCGAGGGGCTACCGTTGGGCGCAACACCTTTTGCTTGGGCCCCCTTCACTGGGCGGATGAAGTCTGATAGATTGGAAATCACTCTTTTCACACAAAGGGTGTTTCGGCCGATGGGGAAAATGATGGGTGTTTCAGGTCAATGGGGAAAAGACGCGGTGTAGCTAGTGAAGGGGGCAAGGGAGTGCGTCGATGATGAAGTGAAGGACTGTGGCGCAAGCTCTAGGTGAAGGCTATAAGGGCAGGGCAGTCCAAGCTTCCAGTGGTAGGCATATGTCATTTGTATTCTAAGGTAATTTAGACCATGATGTCCCCACTAGAAGGAATATTCTAAGTATGTAGGATATTTGTGGGGGTATTACGGTCCTCGTGTTGTAAAAAGGCACTATAAATAGTGTCTCTGGATGAAAATGAAAGGAGAAGCAATTTGAGTAGCCAATACTTCCGCTCTACACTTTGCCTTTGTTAGTTCGGTGACCCACAGTCTAAGACTTTGGTCTAGGACAACATTCTTCCTGGTCGTAAGATCAAATAAAAAGCTGGCTCCCTCATTCAGTTCTAAGAACTCATCTCATTAGAAGTGAATTATGCTCATTTACTTTTGGATGTACTAGCTCCTCAAATCTAGAAGTTTGGCCCCTGTGGTAGATTATCGTTTATCTTGGTGAAGTAACTCGTGCCAACATTCCCCTTGAGAAAAGGATTTGTCATTGGGGTTGTTGATTTCTTTAGCAAATACGTTGTAAAAGCTCCAGGTCATAGAACTTTATAGTTGCGATCAGATAATTGATCAAACTAAAATAATTGGAGCATCTAGCTCATCACAAACCATTAATCCCCATCATCTAATTGTCAACAAATCAAAGTACACATGTATGCCTCATATACCAATAATACGTAGCCATCCAACTTGAACAAATAGCATAAATAGCAAGCAAGATCATAAATCAACAACACATATGACAAGAACATTATCAAATAGAGATTAGACATCAAGATTTATGTGAAAACCCTAGCGGGAAAAAGAGGGACAAGGTCTAGCTTAAATATCAGTTGCGTCATAACAGGTTGCCACCATTGTGCATTCTCTTACGAGATCAGACAATGACGTCTTCTAGAAGAATTTCTTGGCCAAGTGTTCATTGACATCGATCATCGAGGTCTCAACATCTCTATGATTGTGGAAGCATCTCTTAGGGACTCAACACCGATGTTGTTGCTTCTCCTCTCCACCACCTCTCCACCATCTCCTTGAGAAGCCCTATGAAGCTAGGTTCAGATGCATTAGCTTATGTGGAAATCACAGATGCGAAATCTCCCCCTTTGATCAACCCTTTACAATGTACCACAACAATGGTGGACAATAGGGTTGCCTGCAGTCTCTCACCATCATTTTTGTTTTCACATATTGGATTCATTTCAATTTCGACCTGGGATGATCACTATGTTGTATTTTGTTACTAGCAATGAGTATTTGGATAACCTATGACATAACTAGTAATGTGTTCTTAATATTCTCCATATGTGCCAAATTTCACATATACTCCGAATTAAGGCTCACTTGATGTTTTAAAAAAGATAATAATGCAGATTTGTTAACTTCACCTACATCACAAATCAAAACATAAAAACTGAAGTCTAAACAAAAGGGCTCAATAGCTAGAAACATTACTGAATTGTTTAATGTGATGCAGTTGAATAGCAATCCACGATGCACTAGAAAATAACAAAAGTAATTGCATAATTAAATATGGATCTTGACCTCTTAAACCACAACCCTAGGGTTACAGGTTAGAGAAAAGGAGGTGGACGAGTTAACAAAATATCTGGACGAGCATTCTGAAAACAAGGTACAAATTAAGTAACAACTAACAAACCAGATGTTAGATAGACCAATTCACATATTATAAGCTATCAAAGATACATAGAAAGGAAGGAGACTGTCACTACGGCAAAAGTGTTACCTTTGCCAGCATCTTCTTGCTGCAGTATGTAGTACGGTAGAAGCATAAATTCTGAAATATTTCTGCCGCGATGACTTTGTGTGATGTCTTATTATGCAGACAAAATATTTGATGAAGTTGAGGAGAAAATTTTCTTCAACTAACAACATAGCCTGGCAAATGTCTTTGCTTTCCATGGACATTATTGCAAGTGCTTTTCTAGCTTTTACCTAGAACTCGGGCTAAAGCCTAGTGGAGCTTTCCTAGTGGAGCTTTTCCGGCTTTCCATGGACATAAATACTAAACAGAAGATACCAAGATCACTTACATAATATAGCAGAAGTCTATAGCTTTCCTAGTGGAGCTAAAGCCTCGTCCACCCAAAAAGCTAAAAGACACGGTGCAGAGGGTCATAGCGCGGAGTGATCTTGGAGCGGCTTGGGGACGGAGATGGGTGGTGAGAATCCGTTGCGGAAGACGGCGGCGAGTGAGGGCGCCGAACCCTAATCCATCGGCAGATATTAGAGAGTGTCAGCTGCAAAGGAGGATATTCGAGAGCGTCAGCTACGGAGGAGGCTACAGAGTGTTCCAAGGGTCTGAACCCTAACACGTCGGTTTATATATTTCTTGACAGATCTCGTCAAGATTTGGGCGGTTGTTTTTGTGATGCCTAGAGAAAACTGTGGAGTGGGCTAGCGGGCTTGTGGCGTGCTGTTCGCTTCATAAGGCCCAGCTCTGGCACAATAGTCATTCAAGTTGGTGTTGTGTTGGATTAAGTTTTTTTCTCTTTGGTACCTTGGGCTATTTTTAGGTTCCTGTAGGAGATGTTGTAAAGCAAAAAATAATGGTGTTCTTGATAAAAAAACAGAAAAATTATTTTAGGCCCTGTTTGCATCCAAGGGGCTAAAGATTAGCCCTCCCCTTTTAGCTACCTTGTAGCCCTTGAGGATCCAAATAGGAGGGCTAAAAGGAGGGGCTAATCTTTAGCCCTTCATTAGCATATTAGCCCTTGCAAGGTAAGCTAAAGAGGGCTAACAGTAACAGGTGACTTTACTCTCTTTCTCTCTCCTCTCTCTTTCACCTTTTAGTCATGCACTTTAGCCCCTTCATTTAAAGGGCTAATCTTTAGCCCTGGGCCAAACTTTATCCAAAGAGGACCTTATTTAGCTCCTAGTTTAAGGCTTATTGAACAGAGGCATAGAGCTTCTAGAGCAGCTTTCAAGCTAAATTCAAAAGAAGCTCTAACAATCAGTTTGTACTGATAAATGATTATATTTTAATTCTGTTAAGTGATTATCTAAAATGAACTAGTGGTGGATAGACGAAAAAAGTAGCTTCTATATGTTGGTCTAACCCACCTTCAACAATTAAGGTGGGATTACCCCCCCCCCCCCCCCCCCCCAAATCTCACATCAATATACACAGAGGTCAGTATGGGCTAAATCCAAACTGGGTCAGATATCACAAAAGCTAGGATGGAAGTCAGGCGACACCATTGGCCAGGGTAGTGGACACCACTACATGCGAAGGGCTGGGCACTACCGCTTCTTCACCTTCGTGCGTGCACCTTCTCCGCCCCACGTATTCTCCTAATCCATCTCTAAATCCAACATTGATTCATTGCATCACGGTTGATGAAGAAGAGGATAGACGCCGGTGCAGTGAGATCCAGGAAGAGGAGGACAAACAATTGCTACGGTGAGCCATATATAAACCAATTTAGGGCTCAACATTATAGAGACATTGCAACAAGTAAAGGCCACCTATATATATAGCTCATGCTTTGATGTGTTACTTCATTGCGTTCCAAATTATAAGTTGTTTTGGATTTTCTAGATACATAGCTTGTGCTACTAGATACATAGTAAAAGCTATGTATAAAAAACCAAAATGACTTATGATTCTTTTAGATGATGTGACAATAGTATGTCCAGTACAAGGTAGCAATTTGACTCAAATGTTGGAGGTGGCTTAAGGATGATGGCGTATTGTTACCTCTCTGGGGGATATCACCACCATTCTAGGCACAGGCAGTCCCTTCACTATGAATAGGACAATTTACATATCATTTAGGGTGTGTTCATAGGGATCCAGATTCTCGTAGAAACGTTTCAGATCTGGATTCTCTCAAGAAACATTTCAGACGATGAATCAGAACGATTTTATGAAACCGTTTAGGTTGGTAGGCTGGATTCTGATTAAAAATAAAATGAAATATACTTTTATAAAAAATCATATAAATAAAAATATGCTTCAAAAAATTAGAACTGTTTTTGGGTGAAGAAAATTTTAAATACATGCCATTTTAATTATTGCACTTAAAAAGGATAATTAGAAAAAAAAAATACAGCCATTAGTGTACATGCGAGACTAGAAACTGAATCTTGCAAAACCAGTAGGGAGCCGTTCCGCACATCCTAAGTAAAAGGTATGGAACTGATATGAAATGATCCGGCCAAGAATCATTTCACCCCTGTGTGTTTGGCGCCGTTTCTTTGGATTCTGATCAGAAAACGTTTCTGCCATCCAAACGGAGCCTTAGTATGGTGCAATCTATGACACTTTTGCATATAGAGAATTCAACTATTCACCTCTGCCCTAATATTTGACGATAATGTGTGTTAAACACCTTCAGCCATCGATGCAAACATGGCTCCTTTTATTTACCCAGAAACCATATCGTTTAATCGCTATCTAGAATCTTGATTATATCAATCTTCAGGAGATCTAAACGGGCCTATTTGATGTATACTCGTTGGATCCTAAAATATAATCGAATTTTTAGTTATCATAAGTCAAATCATTCTAACTTTAACCAAATTTATAGAGAAGTATAGTAACATCTACCAGATAAAAGAGAAATTATGAAAAGGTAATGACTTCAAAACGTCGGGCAGTTTTTTTCGACCACCGCACGCCGCCTCACCGCAACTTCTAAGCGCGTTGCACGTGGTGGGTTCCACAAGTGCACTGTTCTTCTTTCCCACCACAACTGCCCACACCTGCGCTCGATGGCCACACGCCCGCCTGCCCCACTCCCTTCTTCCCCAACTCCAGCTGGCTTAGAAGAAAAAAGGGTTTGGGGAAGGAAAGGCCGGCCAAGCGGTGGAAACGGCGGCAGGGCGGTCTAGGAGCCATGGCGGTGGTGGAGGCGGCCGAGCCATGATGGGCAGGGGTGTCCATGGCTGGAGCTCACCGTGGAAGAAGGAGGGGGGAGGGAAAGAATGCGGCCGCCGCAGGCGCGCTAGGGTTTCGCTAAAGCTCCCCGGCTACCGCCGACAAAACCTTAGCGTGCCAAGGCGGGACGGTGGGCAGCGACAGGGGCAAAGTGTGCCGGAGAGGAGGAGGGGCGCCGGAGAGGAGGCGGGCGGGCCGCTGGCGCAACTAGCCGTGTGGCTCACTTAACGCACGGCCGGCCGTGCAATTGAAGTGTCCTTATGAAAATACATTTCATGATGTATGCAATGAAGCTCTTTGATATAATAAGTATTAATACTAAGTTAAACCATACTTAGAATCCATCTGAGAACACGAGGTTCAATGGATCTCTTAGCTCGGCGAGAACGATAGCAGATGTTCCCTGCCGGCCGCTTAGCAACCTCCAGGTACAGTTGTTGATCAAACCATGTACATACAGCTGCGGCACTGCCCACCCCTTCCGCGGCTTCAGAGCCTAGCTTGTTGGTCCCCAGCAGCTGAGGAACATGACCATCCTCAGCGACTCCTCGGCGCCGCCGCCGACTTTGCCGGCCGCCGACGACGACCGCGCCGCGAGCACCGACGCGCCCTGCTTCGCCGCCGAGGAGCAGGGCTTGGCCACCTGCTCCTTGAGCTCGATGGCGGCGCCTAGCGTCACCGCAATGTACGCCTTGTTCGCCATTGCAAATCTCATTTTCTTTTTCTGCGTCCCGAAACTACGACGTGCTATGCTATTGCTGCCCTGCCTGTGAGACTGCGTGAGTGCGTGACCCTCAAGAACGTCAGTGCACATGGAGGAGTGAGCCGAGCAGAATGAGCCATATATATAAGGAGTACTACGTGTGTTGACGTGCCGTGCGTTCATGTCAACTTGTCAGTGGCCAATGGTTTTGCAGGCAGCTCGGAAAACAGGTGGCCGAGCGAACCATTGGTTTCGTCAAACAGGGAGCTCGCGCAGGCATTGCAAATGGTTCCCGATGAGGCCATCTGATTTGGAGGATATACACTGCGGTTGCAGAGGGTTTGTCTTATCTGCGGCATCCAGTTCATCTTGTCTGGACCTGTCACTTGCTTTGCTTGCACAGCAGAGCAGTCCCGTTCTGCACTTCAGTTTCTGAAAGGAGTGAACGTCCCTGTCGGTTCATCCTGGTCGCCAGTTTCCAGTCCCGTCTGCAACAGCAACGCAGGCAGCAGGCAGCAGGCACGCAGCAATTCTGTGGAAACGATGTGAATACTGTGAATTTCTTGTAACATTTTTACATTCCTAGGAGTATATGGGACTGTAGATCTTGAGAGGAAGGCGGTTCTTTGGTTCTTCAGATGAAATGCACATAGAGAGTACCATCGACTGACATGGATAGGTTCTTTCTTCTCTGATCTGAAGCATTATCCGTTATGAATATGCAGGATGCAAGAAACCACCGAGAATCGACGCCCTTCTTCCTGCATGTGCTCTTGTATTTTGTTTCTGACACTGCATTAAGATAAACATTATAATACTCTGACAGGACCTGATGGTTATCCACTTATCCTTACAAACTTAGAGCTGAGTGAGATAAACTTCTCTCTAACGGACATGACAAACCTGCTGCACTTCTGCGATTTCTCTTGGTCAGTATATCTCTCCCATATGGCCATATGCTAATTACAGGACAAATTAGCACCCAAGGCCACAGTAAATAATTACTGGATGTCAGTAATGTGCCGGTGAATCTCAAAACTACATGAACTTTTAAAAAGAGCAGTAAGAGTAGTTGGGTCACCAATTAATAACAATGATTAAAGTGACAGGTTGCAGATAAGTGCATAGACACACTGAGATCCCTTGCTGATATTATATATGCATATACAAGATCTCACGAATCTCATCGTCAACATCATCATTGTAGCTTTCTGGTCATGTCCTACATTTTGCAAACAATTGGATATTTGGATGTCGCAATTGAATAAACTGGTATAAATATCATGTGGTTTTATATTGCATTAGGAGACAAACCGTTGTGTTATGTGACTTGTGGTGATCCAAACGATTAAAATACTTGCAGGGTAGTTAGATGAAGCACTAATAATGTGTTGATAAGGACGTCTGATCCTTGCCTTGTTACTCCTAGCACAATACCATTGACAGTGACCTGTATTCACAGCATATCAATGTATTAATTCTATATCTCTGAGCATATATTTCCGTCGAACTTCAATATGTAGACAAGTTGACCAAATGGAATGAACTGAATCAGAAAGTGGACTTTCTGCAACTTAACAACCAAAAGAAGATTAATTTAGGTGATCACTTATAAAAAATGTGATGTTCACACGCTACAATCGATGTAATTCCTTTCTGAATCAGAAACATATTTCAATGGTTCCTACTTAGATATGTGATCCCCCCCCCCCCCCCCCCCCCCCCCCCCACCCCACCCCCACCCACCCAATGACTTGCTTAAATGAAATTAGTAGGGCGGGATAGTGATCAATGTTGGTTTTGTAGCAATAAATAACTATCAAACATTTAAATCCAAGTGGAGATCAATACAAATTGCCCCAGTGGGCCGGGGTGTATGCACCAATAAGTGCACCTCATTTATTTGAAAAATATGACTGTATAGTTGTGTCGAAATGATATTTGCCTTTGACAAAGACCGTACTCTTATATGCATATCATCATTAGGGGTACACATTGGGTTCGTTTTTGGTCTCTATAATGCAAAACTAGACTATATAGGAGAGTATGAACTCGGCAATGTTGTATCATGGAAACTATGGTTACGGGGATCTTTGCTAAGCATAAGTTTACGTTTACTCATATGCTTCGTACTTGATTCACAATTCTCTATGATTTAGTTATACGAAGTCAAGTGATGTTTGCTAGTAGGGTCGCTAGCTAAAACCTGTAATAGTGAATGGTTGAGTGCATGCGTTATGCAATTCTTCCTCTAATCTTAGGCCGTCTGTTCCAAGGACAAGAAGTTTAAAGCTCGAACCTGATCATTTATATTTCATTACTATTGCAACACTTGGATTGGTAGTCGTTGATATAGTGGTGCAGTGTAATTTAATCTTGGAAATATGGTTAATGAATTAAGAAGTTTAAGGCCGATTACAAATCTAAATTACTACGGCAATAGCTGAATCAGTAGCTCATAACAGCAACGTTATATCGACAGATCTCAAACTAGAGAAGTAGAGAGGGAATTTTGTAATAATCAAACCGATTAATATGAGAAGGGCGCCCAAAATAATGACTTAAATTTTTCCCTCAGAAAAAAAAATGTAATTAAGTAATTTTGCCTTCCTAAAATTAAGATTATACAGATCAATATGACAAAAGAATCAATAAAAAGGCGAGCAAGGCTGCAATGGGTTTTATACAAGTTTTTTGAAACCCAAATGGATTTTATGTGGACCACCCAATATGCAGCCCACCCCAATCAGGACATCACTTATATACTACTCCCTCCGTTCCAAATTATAAGACGTTTTAACTTTTCTCGATACATTGCTTTAACTATGTATGCAATAGCAAAATCTATGTGTCTAGAAAAGTCACGTCTTACAATTTAAAATGAAGTACCCAATGGAGTAAACTGGAAGCAGACATCCTACTAACTTAACCTGTTCCGATTCAATAATTATACGCTATATTTTGTTCCGACAAACAAATGCATCCAGCAGTAGCACCCAACAATACATTTGTTATCACAATTACATGAGCAAGTACAGATAATACCGGAGGTTAGCTTGTCCTTTGGGGATTCTGATCCTGCAAGCACAACCCTAGACTACCACAAACACTACACTACAATGAAACCTAAGAGTTTACAAGAATGTCACAGCCCTTGTTGAAGCCATATGCATAGAATGTGGAGCAGTAGAATGCAATTTACACCGAATCGACCACTTCAACTTGCTGTTGCGCGAGGTACCTTTCCCTCCGCTCTTTCTGCAATGAACACATGGAACAATGGCTCTTAGCACTGGACAAAATACATGAACCAGATGGAACCAGAAAATTTCATGTCAGCTGAGAGGTAATACCCATTCATCGATGACGAGCCCTTCACCAACAATTTTTGGGCCATTTTCTTCTGGAGGTTTCTTCTGTGCCTCAAGTGCAGCTTCTGCCTCAGCTATTTGATTGTTGACCTTTTCCAGTTGCTTTGAGAAAGAATGAACGAGTGAGATTATTAAATTCCAGTATCCAACTAAGTAATCACAAACACAAAATATTGCTGTTATGATTTGCTTACAGGGCTTTGACCGTTTACATCCAAGAAAACAACATTCAGGATCTTCTCAACAGCAGCTTGATCCTTCTGCTCATCAAACTGCATCAATAAAAAAAAGTTCAGTCCTTCAAACATAAAAATGAACTAAGTCCACAAAAAAAAGTCCTCCCAATTGGGGACAAAGTTGCTCGCACATGACAAACAAAGATTGCAGCAGGGGGTCAGGATTCTTTTTCTCAAACATGCAGAAGAACTGCATATGTTTGTATAGAAGACAAAGAGACACTGGTCCCAAAACACAAACTCTTCCAAAGAAGTAACACCTCTCAGAAAACACACCACCCACCCACAGACATGAACACACCTCAGCAAGACACGCTACAAATAACAGTAACACGACACACAGCATACAACTAAACTGAGCCCCTTCATAAGTTAGGTTTCTGAAACCCTGTAGCATATGCATCTCGATAATATTATGTATTGGATCAAGGAACAAAAACATGAATTGTCCCATGTTCAAACTCAAAAGACCAAATGCAGAATGGGCCAGATTTGTAAGATGCAAAATATTAACAAATTGTTCACCTAGGAGTTGAATCCCCAAAACTATGTGTCATATTACAAAATTCATACAATACTGAAACATGTTTGGAAAAATAGAGAGAATGGACATAGAATCTATGCAAGTAAACAGGACTGAAAGGTGGGAATACATTAGAAAATAGAGACAATGCATGCTCATGCATGAGCACTCTGCTCTGTACAAGGGGCATGAAAAAAATCAACCAACCTAGGAGGAACTAGGTGGCATTGTAGAAAAGAAGAAATAAGCACCAAATGCCTAGGGATGAAAACGGTACGGATATTTTCCGACCGTATTCGAAACCGAATCCGTTTAGAGGGGTTGAGATTTGTCCGTATCCGAGTCCGAATATCCAACATCCGATACCGTATCCGTATCCGAATACTCAAATCGCATATTTATGATGTTGATATCCAATCGTATCCTATCCGACATAGTTGACACTATCCGTATTCGAATTCGAATCCGGACAGAAATATGAAAACAAATGTAATATCGGTGATATCCGTCCGTATCCGATCCGTTTTCATCCCTACAAATGCCTAGTTGAAGAGAACTTAAACCTGGATGGTGGGGTGCACACCCACATCTCCCACCAGATGAGCTAGGCTCAGTTCCCTTTGTACAAGGGGTATCACATAAAAGGCTCTAAAAATGGCAACTACATGTGATTTTGCATTATGTCATGAAATATATTACACAAACTGCAGTAAGGGTGACATAGACTTCGTAGGCACATAAGGGTTCAGCCCAAACACCTCCCCTGTGATGAAATTACAGGCAGATACCATAAATTTTCATTATGTGGTAACCATTAACCAACCTTAGCAACCCTTAGTCAAACCTAGCAGGCCCTAACCACTAAACCGTGTAGCAAATTTACGGTGTTTGGTTTGCAGGAATAGAGTGATTAGTAAATTATTTCATCCTAACTCCGAACATATCTTGTTTGGTTTTAGGAATGAAATAAGTTAGTCCTTCACGCCTTGAAACATCCATAAGCTTAAGTCTTCTATTATTACTACAATAAAGGAACAATAGTGTCAACCTACCAAAATCATACCCATGAAGGACCAATCCACCCTAGGTGAGGAGGTTCCCAAAACCAGATACCTGATAAATTAGTTTCCCAATGTTGTGGGCCTATTTGAGCCATAACCTCAAAATAGGACTTCCTGCCCAGCTCATCCTATCAAGGTGTATGTCAACACCATGTCCCTCTTACCACTACACAACCTTCCTTTTCATCATGAACAAGACCTATATTTGGGAGATTTTTCTTACTTAGCCTCCATGAAGATGAGAAGGGCGGGCCTGGTGCAAGCGGTAGAGCCTTACCGCCTGTGACAGGAAGGTCCCGGGTTCGAGTCGCGGTCTCCTCGCATTGCACAGGCGAGGGTAAGGCTTCCCACTGACACCCTTCCCCAAACTCCGCACAGAGCGGGAGCTCTTTGCACTGGATACGCCCTTTAGCCTCCATGAAGATGATGCATAGAGTGACCTCCCACCTAGGACATCACTTATGAGTTATGACTAAGGCCCTCACCTCTACAGTTTCCACACTCCCCCACCTCTTTCACCAGCCATGATTTTGGTAGAAATAAAATAAAAATGCAGGAAAATCTACTAACCAGTTCTGGTGCATAATCCATTGGTCCCTTCACCTTCAAGCTCAAAATCTTGAATTTGACCTTGCACTTCTGTAGAACATTCTCATTATTCTCTGGGTGCTCCACAAACTTGAAAACTGAAGTTAGAAAGAAGAAAAGATAAGCACCAAAACAGAACACTGGGAAGCCTTGTTATTCAAGTAGAGATCCAAGGTCACAGCAGTTTTACCAGTTGCTATAATAGTCTCCCCAGGTGCAAGGACGGCTCCAGGGGGGCGCATGAAGCAACCCATTGGTGCAGTTGTTTGAAACTAATGATTCAAATATCAATTACCAGTCAAAAAAATTATTAAAAACAAAACTAGTGTTCAACACTGCTGATTCAACACATACTCTGTTGGAACAGAGCTATTCAATGCAATATGACATACAAACCTTAAATGCTACATGAAACTTGCTTGTATTCTTTATCCTAATTGCGCTTTTGACCTGCTTTCCTGGTTCATCTGCACAAGGTAAGACGGATATCATTAGCTTCTCTTCACAAAATAGTAGATGTCAGAGAATTACAGGGTTGAATGGAAATCTTTCCAGGTCGTTGCTGTTTCTCACGGTAATTAGAACATAAGAGCACAAGTGATTATGTGAACATGAAGCATAAATTAAATGGAGCCTGGGAGTGATTTAACCAATCAAGCATTTTTCTTGTCCATCGAATAACAACTATCTGATTCTAGATGACATTACAGCTTCAATATAGTAACGGGGCATTCGATGGTAATTTTAAATAGTTCATTTGGTGCTGCAGCCTGTCCCAGATAAGTAGGCTTCGATACGCCATATTTGGATGTTGTCTGATCTATTAATCGCTTTACTAGAAACAGAATAATACAATTTTACAAAACATGGTGACCTATCATAACTACCTTACTCAACTAATGGTGTGTCGCAAAATGACAACACAGCATTACCGAACAGAATCTAAGAACATAGTCAGATCATCAGAAAGGTGAAGCAAATTTGTACAATAGGCATGTTTCAATTGTATATGTCCTAGTGTCCTACCACAGCAGACATGAGAAATAAAGACTATGTTTCATTTGCATGTTCAGCCACAGCAAACTTGTGCATCGATGCATCAGCAACCAACCAAATAAAACTGCAAGATAAAGTAGATCATAATCCCATGCCCCCCATCGACCAGGGTAGGAGTTCTATCGGCCAAGTGCAGATAGCAAACAAGTGTTGCAAACTGGCAGTTGGTTACACTGACATACCACATTAAGGCTACACACATAGTACTACACTTTATCACACCAGAATTCCACCTCCAGAATCTTGTTGATTCTAGTTTTTTACTAAAAAAATCATTAATGGTACTTCGCACTGGAGCTTGTACACAACAAGTGTTCACTAGGATTTAGATCCAACTCCTAGATTGTGATGACATCCTAGCCTCTACACCAAGATCAAGAAAACCGGGTGGGACACTGAAGCCCGAGATGTAGTCCAACGCGCCAACAGCCAACAAACAACCCCCAATGAATAAATTCCGAGAATCAAGCAACCCATTCGCCAAATCGCCCTACAAGACCGCGACTTCCACCGCGGATTCCGACTTCGGAATAGCTAAGCTCGCACAAAAATGCAAAACTAATAAATGATTGCACAAAAAGACACGGCGGAGGTTTCAGGCATCCGACGCAAGCAGATCAGGCACAAATGGCAACTTCCCAGACTACTCGAGAGGAGATCCCATAAATGAAAGAAGCAGTTGCTGAAAGGAAGCTTTAGTTTCTCGCGTGCTTACATGGGAAGTACAACTTATTAGCCGGATCGAGCCGGAGGCGGCGGCGCGCTGGCAGCAGCGACTTAGCCACTGACGAGATCGACCCCGCCGATGCCGCCTGCACGGCTCCGTCCCCAGCGACCGGAGCCTCGTGGCCGTACCTGCCGGCGGAGTGGTGGTGGATCCCGGACGACGACGACGACTGCGGAGGCGCGGACGCCGGCGCCCCGCCCGCCTGCCAGAAGGGCATGTGGCAGAGGTTCCAGAGCTTCCCGCCGCCGGAATCGCCTCCGGCGGGCGCGTGCCTCTCCTCGCCGGAGATCGCCATTAGGGAAGTTAGCAGTGTACCGCACCCGGTACGGACGGAGAGGCTCCGCTGTGGTCCAGGCCGCCTGCTCTCACACTCTCCCCGCTCTTGTAGAGTGATAAAGTGATCTCCTTTTCTTACCGTTTCACCTCCCAGCTTTCGCTACAGTGCGTTCCCTGCATCCTTGATCTCGCCCCTTTTATCGCGTCTTTTCCGGTTGACTTTTATTTGATGGCCTGCGGACTGCGGCTTTTATGCTTGCTGCAGCTAGCTACAGTGAAGCCAATCATGGGCCCGTGATGGCTGATGGGTCTGTGTGCGCCACCGCCAGTCCCCCACCGGATGAACTAGGAAGGAGGTGACAGCAGTGAAACTGTGAAAGCAGACATGCTTGCGCCCCATTGCAGCTCCCAGCACCAGCATGCCTTGTCAAATCTTCTCCGGCGATGATGGCCGGTGCAGGGGCGACGCCATGTGCATCCGCGTTCCGTGGTGGTGCACAGGGCCACAGACATCACACAGCTTACGCCTTGTTTAGTTCCTAAATTTCCAAAAAAAAAAATGCTATAGTACCTATCACATCAAATATTTGTGGCCCGTGCATAGAGCATTAAATGTAGACGAACAAAAAACTAATTGCATAGTTTGGTGGAAAATTGCGAGACGAACGTTTTGAGCCTAATTAGTCCATGATTGATCACTAATTGCCAAATAAAAACGAAAGTGCTACAGTAGCCCCAAACTCCTAACTTCCTGAAACTAAACACGCGCAGCCTTATTTGATAGCTACAAGTCCTGTTACCCCATATTCAGCTTGTTCGGTTTGTTTTTCAGTCAGAACAGTGTTTTTCTCTTACAACAATTTAGCCAGTTTCAGACCAGATTCAGCAAACCAAACGGGACCAAGATTGCTTCAAAAGTACATGCGCAACAGCATGAGTGCAACGCCATCAAATTTCTTCTAGGTTCAGGGTTATACATGTGGTGTTTGACACGATCACCATCAATTTTCTTCTAGGTTCAGAGTTGATTGCGACTAGGGTCCGTTGCTTGCTGAATCTTGGCTGAAATTGGTTGAAAACACTGTTCTGGCTGAAATGTTGTGAGAGAAAAACATGGTTCCGGCTGAAAAAAGAAGCCGAACAAGCCGGATATGGGGTAAGTCGAACGGGGCCTAAATACATCTGGTGTTTGACATGTTCAATTACAAGTTCAAGGGCAACTCGCACCAGCTAAAGACGATTGTGAATTTTGGTGAGCCAACAATGGATGAGGTAAGATAAACGGAAATGATTAGGTTAGTACACCCGGACGGTGCTTTTCATCAGACGCATTAACTCGGCGTCAGATCTAAATGTGCGTTTGTCGTTTGGGCTTCTCTACACAGGTCCACACACCGAATCACTCGCTTGTTCTCACCCATAAGGAGTCGCTTGCTGTGCCGCTTCATCTCTGTGCTGCCACCTTCGCCAGCACCTCTGAGGCATAGTGCTTGACCTCTGACCCTCCTAGGCGCGACAGCATTGTGGCAGAACCTCCTAAATTATAGGACCCACATGCACTTGTCACTGTCCAATGACCTTTGACAACAATGCATATGTTCCTGGTAACTTAAGAAGTCTGTCGGGTGTCCTCGAGGAACCCCGAATCATCCACGATTTCCGAGCATGATCACATTACAGAGTCATTGCAGTATTACAACATTTATTCAATTATCGACACCAGAGTAAAAACAGCGGAAGTCTTACGATAACATAGTTTACAAACCAGTTGTTTCAAACCTTACAAACTAAGTTCGATAATTATTACAAACCATAGTAGTAGTGGAGTGACATCATTAACATATACATAACACACAAAATAAGCATTCTGCCCAAGGATCACACATTTACTTCTCATCGTCAGAACGAACGATAGTCATGCAGCACGATCCAAAACAGATCTGCTCATGAGGCTCACCTGCAACAAGGGTCAACGAACCCTGAGTATAAAAGTACACAACAAGACTTAACCGAAATATTACTGATAGAACTCAGGAATGCAGGCTCAGGGATTCAAGGTATAGCTTTAACAATGATCAAAGTTCTTGTGCATAAAAGCTCTTTTAACAACATTCTTTATAAAGAAAACTTCTTAAGAATTATATACAAAGCTAACACGATCCGCACTGAGATCATGAAACTTCATATCCAACACCTTCACAAGCCTTATTCAAGTTCCAGTTATTAATACTACGATGATGAACAGTGAGTTGAGTCTCCATAATCGAGGAGCAACGATGATTCGAACCGATTATTAATCCAGCTGGGGATTTCAGACCACACGACATATGCAGGTCCCCGACCTACATATACCAACCTACCCTCGGATCCTCTAAAACAAGAACAGGGTCCGCGCCATCCGAGAATATAGTACTCCACCATTTCAGCCCATGGCCACGTGGGTACACGCTATTCCTGCCATCTCTCCACTCTCAGTGCGCGAGTAGCCATTCTCATAATAGAATAGCCGAGTAAAGGCTTACCGGAGTATGTGGTTAGTACTACAAATTCTCACCTCATGCAATTCAACAACGGACGTGCCTTAATCGACACAGGCGGAAAGACCTCGCTCACAAGACCTCCATGTCTTGTGGCTCACACACACCGAGTCCGTCCGGTCTAGATTTATTACTCCACATTCCCATATCACATGCTAACATAATTAACCAATGTCCCATTTAAAACTTGTAGGTGGCAGGTAGTCACTCGACTTTCATCGTTCTACGCATAGCTAAGCAAAACTAGGCATATACGAGTTTAAAACTGGTAACAAGGTAGATATGGAAAAACAAGGTTGGTAATGCACCAATTAGGTTTTTACTTAACTCCTCATCACTTAATGCAGTAAAGGAAAGCAAAAGCGAAATCAATTTGTAAAACACAAGGTAGGTTTAGATGCATCCGGGGCTTGCCTTCCGTTGACGGAAAAGTCCAATTCAGGAGTCGCACCACAAGTATTTGATCCTGACCTCAACAGACGGATCAACCTCCTCCGCAACTTGATTAACTGCTATGTGTTCACCTTCATTCACTACACGTAGTAACAATGACATGTTTAACATGATGCGAGATACAAAATATGATGCTCGATGATGGATGCCAATTAACAACTAATTAAACATATTCATAAAACTTATTTCAATTGCCAAGGATCATTACCAACTAATGACACAAAGTCATCACTCAATTAAAAATTCAATCCAAACCTAAATCATTAGAGGTTAATATTTGCTTTTATGAATTAATTATTTAATTCAAAATTATGAAATAAATCAACTTATTTCAATTGAGCTCAAAATTTTTGTAAAGGTTCACCACATGATAACTAAGTGGAAAAACAATTTTCATAATTTTTGGATAATTAATTAAGCCTAGAAAAATCATGAAAACTCATTTATTAATTAATTGAGCTAATTTTTATCACATTCAAAAATTACTGAAAAGTATCATTTTATATTTTTCCTAAATAATATACATCACAGAGAGGTCACACAAAAATTTTCATAATTTTTGGAGCTCTAAATAAATCTACACAAAAATAACAAATTACAACACTATTCAATCATATCTGAAAAAGGAAAATTTCATTTTCAAACCACCTGCTCACACAAACAACTTGGGAAGAACCAGGAGCTCACACAAACAACTCAGAAAAGAACCTAGAGCTCACACAAACAACTCAGGAAAGAACCTTGGAGCTCACACAAACAACTCGGAAAAGAACCTGGAGCTCACACAAATAACTCGGAAAGAACTGGAGCTCACACAAATAACTCGGAAAAGAACCTAGAGCTCACACAAACAACTCGGAAAAGAACCTGGAGCGCACACAAACAACTCAGGAAAAGAACCTAGAGGTCACTACAAACAACTCGGAAAAGAACCTGGAGCTCACATAAATAACTCAGAAAAGAACCTAGAGCTCACACAAACTACTCAGAAAAAAACCTAGAGCTCACACAAACAACTCAGGAAAAGAACCTGGAGCTCACACAAACAACTCGGAAAAGAACCTAGAGCTCACACAAATAACTCGGAAAAGAACTTGGAGCTCACACAAACAACTCAGAAAAGAACCTAGAGCTCACACAAACAACTCAGGAAAGAACCTGGAGCTCACCCCAAACAACTCGGAAAGAACCAGGAGCTCACCCCGAACACACTGGAGCATAAAGCTAGATCGGAAGAACAACGGATGAGTGGTTCGACGTGCACAGGAAGCACTAGTAGCTCACCTGCAACAAGGTATTAAGCACCACGGCATCAAGGCAAAGCTGGAGGTACACTGAGCAAGAGCAATGGCTCACTAGGAGAGCGCTGGCCACGATGGCGTAAGCACGATGGTGAGGTTGCCGGACAAGAGGAAGAAAGGCGCGCACAGCGGGTTCTCGGTGGAATCAGGCACCAAGACTCGGTTGGCTAGGTGCACAAGGAGTAGGCAGAGCTAGGAACAAGCTTTAGCTGAAACGGTGGAGGCACTACTGGCGATAGTAAACGCACGATAAAGCAGCGGCGATGGTGACTGGAAAACAGAGGAGGAGAGTAGAGAAAAACGGCGACGGTGAAGTCCTTATAGAGCGGCTCAGAAGCAAGGAGAAAACCACGTAGGAGCCTTTCCCATGCCAGCGCAAAGCCAAGGGCAGCCACCGGTGCGTCTGGAAGCAGAAGGAAGACCGTAGACGGTGAGTTGGCTTCCGCGGGTACTGTTCATCAAAATTACCAAAACTGCCATTCAATTTAAAAATCCAAATTACTCCCAAATTTATGTAACAACTCAAAAATGTCCAAAAATAAAAGTTGCTCCAAATTTAAAGTTCTACAACTTTGCTTTTATAACCAACCCCTAATTCATTCTATATTTTGAAATGCAAATTTGAATTCAAAAAGGGAACATTTAAAGAATCTTGCCTTTTCAAATTACTTCAAATTTTTCATAACAACTTTGAAATCTCCAAAAACAAACTTTGTATAACTTAACAAGCTCTACACTTTTGCTTTTAGGCTCAACCCCAAA
Organism: Miscanthus floridulus; assembly: GCF_019320115.1. Taxonomy (NCBI): domain Eukaryota; kingdom Viridiplantae; phylum Streptophyta; class Magnoliopsida; order Poales; family Poaceae; genus Miscanthus; species Miscanthus floridulus. The sequence continues at coordinate 108,132,585 of NC_089583.1, read as the reverse complement.
ATATACTTAGATTTTGAAATGGGTTTTCAGGGTAGAATTTAAATACTAAAAATCAGAGTTTTCGGAAATTCAATTCAATACAAAGAATTTTAACTCAATTCAAGACATACAAGTCAACACATGTAACATAAAGGTAAACTTGTTTTAGTGTATGCATATCAAAAATTTTACTAACACATAAATGATGTGCTATGCATATGATGACATGGCATATTTTAGTATTTAAACACCCGAGGTGTTACAATCCTTCCCCCTAAAAGAAATCTCGCCCCGAGATTCAAAGCCATAGAGTAAGTAATAGAAAAGGAAATGTGTCAGTCCAAAAACATTCACAACTTAGTTCATAAAACAACTGAGGTTCTTTTACAAAACACCATTTGTAGTAACCGAGCTCAACTAACATTATTCTATTTTATAATGACGCTAGAAACTCTAGGAAACTTTTCTAACAAGTAATCTTCGGATTCCCAAGTAGCTTCCTCTTCTGAATGTTGATTCCATTGTATTTTATAGAACTTGATTGTCCTCCTTTGAGTGACATGATCTTTCTGATCCAGAACTCGGATAGGATATTCGGAATAAGTTAAATCCGGTTCTAGTTCCACTCCTTCAACTTCAACATTCTGTTCAGGCACTCGGAGACACTTCTTCAATTGAGAAACATGGAACACATCATGCACAGCTATGAGATATTCAGGTAATTTCAAGCGATATGCTACTTTTCCATACCTCTCTAAAATTTGATACGGTCCAATGTATCGGGGTGCCAACTTTCCTTTAACACCAAAACGGGTAACTCCCTTCATTGGTGATACTTTCAGATATACAAAATCTTTTTTGTTAAATACCAATGGTCTCCGTCTTCTATCCGCATAACTCTTTTGTCGGGATTGAGCTATCTTCAAATTACTCTGTATTTGCCTAACCTTATCTTCTGTTTCTTTCACAAGGTCAACTCCAAAGAATCTTCTCTCTCTAGGCTCAGATCAACTCAATGATGTTCTGCATCTACGACCATAGAGTGCTTCAAATGGAGCCATTCTAATGCTTTCTTGATAACTATTGTTGTATGAGAACTCGGCCAAAGGTAAGCATTCATCCCACTTAGTGGAATAGTTAAGGACACAATACCTTAACATATCTTCAAGTACTTGATTAACTCTTTCAGTCTGTCTATCAGTCTGTGGATGATAAGCTGTACTGTACAGAAGTTTAGTACCCAATGAAGAATGCAATTGTTTCCAAAAATTGGAGACAAACTGTGTACCCCTATCTGACACTATGGTCTTTGGTACACCATACAAACTCATGATTCTTGCTAAGTACATTTTGGCATATTGGATCGTAGGATATATTGTCTTGACTAGAAGAAAATGCGTTGACTTAGTGAGTTGATCTACGATAACCCACACTGAGTCAAATCTCTATGATGTCTTGGGTAGACCAACAATAAAGTCCATACTTATGTCCTCCCACTTCCAAGATGGAATAGGTAATGGTTGTAATTCACCAGCAGACCTTAAATGTATAGCTTTCACCTTTTGACAAGTATCACACTTTGCTATATATCTAGCAATCTCTATTTTCATTTTTGTCCACCAGAATCTTTGCTTCAAGTCATGGTACATCTTGTTGCTTCCTAGATGGATAGATAACCTAGTAGCATGTGCCTCATCTAGAATTGACTGTCGCAACTCAGGAACTTTTGGTACCACCAGGCGATCCTTAAACCACAACACACCTTCATTGTCAATTTTAAAGCATTCCGCTTTTCCATTCTTGACTCTTTCTTTGATATGGGCTATACCCTTATTTTCCTTCTGAGCAGCAATAATTTGATCTCGAATAGTGGCTTCAACAATTATGTTGGTCAAACTTCCTTGTTGAATTACTTCTACATTCAACTTTTCCATTTCTTGACATAAATTCAAACCCATTGTTCTCACTGTCAGACAATTGCAATAACTTTTGCGACTAAGAGCATCTGCAACTACATTTGCTTTTCTAGGGTGATAATGTACTTCCAAATCATAATCCTTAATCAGTTCTAACCATCTTCTTTGTCGCATGTTCAACTCTAACTGAGTAAAGATATACTTTAAGCTTTTGTGGTCTGTATACATATGACACGTATTACCAAGCAGGTAATGCCGCCAAATCTTCAGAGCATGAACCATAGCTGCTAACTCCAGATCGTGAGTCGAATAGTGTTCTTCATGTTGCTTAAGTTGCCTAGATGCATAGGCAATGACTCAGCCTTCTTGCATCAACACACATCCAATACCAATACCTGAAGCATCACAATAAACATCAAACAGCTTCTCGATATTAGGTTGGGCTAATACTGGTGCAGTAGTCAACAGTCTCTTCAAAGTCTGGAAAGCCTCCTTATAATCTGATGACCAAACAAACTTAACTTGGTTCTTCAACAATTCAGTTATGGACTTTGATATTTTTGAGAAATCTAGAATAAACCGACGATAATACCCCGCCAATCCTAGAAAACTTCGAACTTGATGAACTGTGGCTGGCGGTTTCCTAATCAAGCACATCCTTCACTTTGCTAGGATCAACTACAACTCCTTCGGCTGACAAGACATGTCCAAGAAATTGCACTTTCCTTAAGCCAAAAATCACACTTGCTGAACTTGGACATATAGTTGATGTTCTCTCAAACGGGTCAGAATAATTCTAAAATGTTCCGCATGTTCTTTCTTATTCTTTGAATATACTAAAATATCATCAATAAACACCACTACAAACTTGTCTAGCTTATGCATGAATACTGAGTTCATTAGATACATGAAATGAGCTGGAGCATTTGTCAAACCAAAAGACATTACCAAGTACTCATATAATCCATATCTTGTGGTAAATGCCGTTTTGGGAATATCTTCAGGCTTTATCTTGATTTGATGATATCCTGATCTCAAATCTATCTTGGAGAAAACTTTGGCTCCGACCAATTGATCAAAAAGCAAATCTATCCGAGGTAATGGATACTTATTCTTGATGGTCACTTCATTCAATGGACGATAGTCAACACATAACCTCAGGGTTTTATCTTTCTTTTTCACAAAAATTGCCAGACATCTCTAAGGTGAGGAACTAGGTTGGATAAACCCTTTCTCAATCAATTCTTGTAACCGAGTCTTCAACTCGACCAATTCCTTAGGTGGCATCCTATAAGCTCTCCAAGAAATCGGAGCTGTTCCAGGTTGTAACTCTATATTAAACTGTACATCCCTATCAGGTGGTAGACCGGGTAAATCTTCAGGAAACACATCCGAAAATTCACACACTACTAGGATATCTCTAATCTCTTTGACTGCAGTTGCACAAATCTTGCCCACTGATCTTCTTAGGGTTGGAAGTTGGATGAGAAGTTGAGAATTACTATCAGGCAAACTCACTCTTAAAGTCCTATTCAAAGCATCTATAACAGCCTTATGCTGATACATCCAATTTATTCCCAAAATTACATCTATATCCTGATCCTTAAGGATAATCATGGTAGTGGGAAAAATATGCCCACCCAGGTTTATGGGTACCTGGTATACCATTTCCTTAGTACATAGACGTCCCCCGGGCGACTATATAAAGAAACTTTCCTTTGTTGCCCCAATTGAAATTTCATGCTTCACGACAAATGTTCTATTGATGAATGAATGCAATGCGCCAGAATCAAAAAGTATAACTGCAGGGTGATTGGCAACAGGAAACATACCCATCATCACTGGCTCCCCTTCTAGGAATTTCTCCAGCTTGAATATAGAACTACCCGTCTTGTCTTTCCTCCCATCTTTGCCCTTCTGAGCATTCTGATTGGGGTTCTTGTTTGGTGCCTGACCCTGTTGTTGATTGGCAGGGGCCTTCTGATAATTTTGATTAGCCTACCTAGGATATGGACATTCCCTGGAGAAATGACCAGTCCTTCCACAATTGTAGCACGGGTAGTTGTGACCCTAGGACGTTGGAGCATTGCCACCAGAAGCATTGGTTGACTGTGAATTCGGATAGGTTACAGCAGGACGGACATTTGACTGTTGCCCAGCTTAGAACTATGGCGGACGATAAGGAGGACGATTATGATGTACTGGATGATAAATCACCCTCTGCCTCTTCTGATTTTCCCCAAAAGATCCAGACGGCACACTCTTTTTCTTTTTGAGCTCCTTATGCTGCCGATACTTTGACTCTGAAGCAATTGTAATATTTACTACCTCATGATAAGTAACATTGGTGTAAGTGGTCATCATAGTATGCAACTTGGTATTCAGGCCTCTCATAAACCACCTCTTCTTCTTGGCATCAGTATTGACATGTTTGGATGCATATTGGGACAGATAATTAAATCTTCCCACATACTACATCACGGTTTGATCTCCTTGTTTTAAAGCAAGGAATTCATCTAGCTTCATAGCCATCACTCCTTCAGGGATATAATAGGCTCTGAAGGCAGTACGGAACTTAGCCCATGTTATTAGAATGTCAGCTGGTTGCATAGCCACTAAGTTTGTCCACCAAGCACTTGCTGCTCCTCTAAGTTGCTGGGCGGCGAACGCAGGTTTCTGATACTCCGTGCATGGAATAAGGTCAAATTTCTGCTCCATGGTTCGAAGCCAATCATCAGGCTCCAATGGTTCATCTGCCTTGGTGAACACCGGGGGTCTTGTGTCTGTGAAATCAACATATGTGACCTCCTGTCTGTTATGGTGGCATCCACGGTTCCCGTACATCTGATTCTGATTACTCTGAGCCATCTCATGAAGCAAACGAGAATTTTTAGCCGTCACATTGACAAGTACGGTTATAGCATCAGCTAAATTTGTTGGAACTGGTGGCGGATCTGGAATACCGTCCTCATCTTGGGAAGTTCCCAGAATAAATAAACCCCACGTACGATGCATCTGCTCATAACAAACCAAACTTTATTCACATGTCTTTATTGAATTGTACCAAAGCTTACTCTAGACACATTACATAGAGTTTACTAATGTACAAACAAACCCACGAGTATGAAAACAAAACTACATAACTTAACTAGAGCTACTATTATACAACTCTACTCTTTTCCTCAATTTCTTCAAACTTTAGGCTCGGTATCCATTCTGGAATTATTACCGCCTTCATCATCACTTTCATCGATCATTACTAATTCTTCAGGATCTTCTTCCTCTTCCTCTCCCAATTCATCATCATCGGCAAGGATGACACTGGGGTCCATGGCATCAGCTTGAGATTCATGATTCAGATTCAGTAGATTGCTAAGCCTATGAACTTCCTCATGTAGATAGGTATTATGTTCTTCTAAATCTTCTACATAGAATTCTAGCTCATAAGTTCTAGCTCTAGCTACATTTTCCCTCTGCCAAGCTTCATTTCTTCCCTCCATCGTACGAACCAACATACGTTCACAGTTCTTATGCGCGGTGGTGAGATGCCTCAATTGACCCTGTAATTCTTCTATTTGTATAACATCCAAAGCCCTATCTCTAGTAGATTGTGCTAACTCTATAGAAACCCTCAGTATCTCTACCTGGGGATCAGGCCTAGAGCTGCTACTACTAGCACCGTCATTTCTAGGGGCAAGTTGGTGACGAGGAACTCCTTTGGGTCCGGTGGACTTACGGGGCGTCATCTTGGCACGAGCCATACTATAGGAAGCCAATTTAATCCAAGTAAGGTCATCTGATCAAAATCTAACAAGTAGCTAAGATGGATTACATTCCTCAAACCAGACTCACTACTCAACTCCAGACTAAGAGGTGAAGGAAGTAACGAGTGAATTATTCATGATGCATGAATCGTTCTTACGAACAAAAACATCAAAGTTTATAATACACATAAACAACATTTATTTTTATATAGGGCATAGTAATATTACTACTCCACCACACAAAACCTTTTTAATCAAATATGGAATGGTGAGAAAAAAATAAGATAAGTCAGAAGCAATTTGGACCAAATTATCAAGTTAAATTTAGTCATCCCAAATCATTTTGAAGTTTTTATAAAACAATACAACAAAAACCTTGTAACGATTGCTCTGATACCATTCTGTGGTAGAACCTCCTAAATTATAGGACCTACATGCACTTGTCACTGTCCAATGACCTTTGACAACAATGCATATGTTCCTGGTAACTTAAGAAGTCTGTCGGGTGTCCTCGGGGAACCCCAAATCATCCATGATTTTCAAGCAGGATCACGTTACAGAGTCATTGTAGTATTACAACATTTATTCAATTATCGACACCAGAGTAAAAACAGCGGAAGTCTTACGATAACATAGTTTACAAACCAGTTGTTTCAAACCTTACAAACTAAGTTCGATAATTATTACAAACCATAGTAGTAGTGGAGTGGCATCATTAACATATACATAACACACAAAATAAACATCCTGCCCAAGGATCACACATTTACTTCTCATCGTCAGAACGAACGATAGTCATGCAGCACGATCCAAAACAGATCTGCTCATGAGGCTCACCTGCAACAAGGGTCAACGAACCCTGAGTACAAAAGTACTCAACAAGACTTAACCGAAATATTACTGATAGAACTCAAGAATGCAGGCTCAGGGATTCAAGGTATAGCTTTAATAATGATCAAAGTTCTTTTGCATAAAAGCTCTTTTAACAACATTCTTTATAAAGAAAACTTCTTAAGAATTATATACAAAGCTGACACGATCCGCACTGAGATCATGAAACTTCATATCCAACACCTTCACAAGCCTTATTCAAGTTCCAGTTATTAATACTACGATGATGAACAGTGAGTTGAGTCTCCATAACCGAGGAGCAACGACGATTCGAACCGATTATTAACCCAGCTGGGGATTCCAGACCACACGACATATGCAGGTCCCCGACCTACATATACCAACCTACCCTCGGATCCTCTAAAACAAGAACAGGTCCGCGCCACTCGAGAATACAGTACTCCACCATTCCAGCCCATGACCACGTGGGTACACGCTATTCCCGCCATCTCTCCACTCCTAGTGCGCGAGTAGCCATTCTCATAATAGAATAGCCGAGTAAAGGCTTACCGGAGTATGTGGTTAGTACTACAAATTCTCACCTCATGCAATTCAACAACGGACGTGCCTTAATCGACATAGGCGGAAAGACCCTGCTCACAAGACCTCCATGTCTTGTGGCCCACACACACTGAGTCTGCCCGGTCTAGATTTATTACTCCACATTCCCATATCACATGCTAACATAATTAACCAATGTCCCATTTAAAACTTGCAGGTGTCAAGTAGTCACCCGACTTTCATCGTTCTACGCATAGCTAAGCAAAACTAGGCATATACGAGTTTAAAACTGGTAACAAGATAGATATGGAAAAACAAGGTTGGTAATGCACTAATTAGGTTTTTACTTAACTCCTCATCACTTAATGTAGTAAAGGAAAGCAAAAGCGAAATCAATTTATAAAACACAAGGTAGGTTTAGATACATCCGGGACTTGCCTTCGTTGACAGAAAAGTCCAATTCAGGAGTCGCACTACAAGTATTTGATCCGACCTCAACAGACGGATCAACCTCCTCCTCAACTTGATTAACTGCTATGTGTTCACCTTCGTTCACTACATGTAGTAACAATGACATGTTTAACATGATGCGAGATACAAAATATGATGCTCGATGATGGATGCCAATTAACAACTAATTAAACATATTCATAAAACTTATTTCAATTGCCAAGGATCATTACCAACTAATGACACAAAGTCATCACTCAATCAAAAATTCAATCCAAACCTAAATCATTAGAGGTTAATATTTGCTTTTATGAATTAATTATTTAATTCAAAATTATGAAATAAATCAACTTGTTCCAATTGAGCTCAAAATTTTTGTAAAGGTTCACCACATGATAACTAAGTGGAAAAATAATTTTCCTAATTTTTGGATAATTAATTAAGCCTAGAAAAATCATGAAAACTCATTTATTAATTAATTGAGCAATTTTTATCACATTCAAAAATTACTGAAAAGTATCATTTTATATTTTTCCTAAATAATATACATTATAGAGAGGTCACACAAAAATTTTCATAATTTTTGGAGCTCTAAATAAATCTACACAAAAATAACAAATTACAACACTATTCAATCATATCTGAAAAAGGAAAATTTCATTTTCAAACCACCTGCTCACACAAACAACTTGGGAAGAACTAGGAGCTCACACAAACAACTCGGAAAAGAACCTGGAGCTCACCCAAACAACTCAAAAAGAACTTGGAGCTCACACAAACAACTCGGAAAAGAACATGAAGCTCACACAAACAACTCGGAAAAGAACCTAGAGCTTACACAAACAACTCGGAAAAGAACCTGGAGCTCACACAAACAACTCGAAAAAGAACCTAGAGCTCACACAAACAACTCAAAAAAAGAACCTGGAGCTCACATAAACAACTTGGAAAAGAACCTAGAGCTCACACAAATAACTCAGAAAAGAACCTAGAGCTCACACAAACAACTCAGAAAAGAACCTAGAGCTCACACAAACAACTCGGAAAAGAACCTAGAGCTCACACAAACAACTCGGAAGAACCTAGAGCTCACACAAACAACTCGGAAAAGAACCTAAAGCTCACACAAACAACTCGAAAAAGAACCTGTAGCTCACCCCAAACAACTCGGAAAGAACCAGGAGCTCACCCCGAACGCACTGGAGCATAAAGCTGGATCGAAAGAACAACGGATGAGTGGTTCGATGTGCACAGGAAGCACCAGTAGCTCACCTGCAACAAGGTATTAAGCACCATGGCATCAAGGCAAAGCTAGAGGTACACTGAGTAGGAGCAACGGCTCACTGGAGAGCGCTGGCCACGATGGTGCAAGCACGACGGTGAGGTTGCCGGCCAAGAGGAAGAAAGGCGCGCACAGCGGGTTCCCGGTGGAATCAGGCACCAAGACTTGGTTGGCTAGGTGCGCAAGGAGTAGGCGGAGCTAGAACAAGCTTTGCTAAAACGGTGGAGGCACTATGGCGATAGCAAACGCACGACAGAGCAGCGGCGATAGCGACTAGAAAACAGAGGAGAGTGGAGAAAAACGGCAACGGTGAAGTCCTTATAGAGCGGCTCAGAAGCAAGGAGAAGCCACGCAGGAGCCTTTCCCATACCAGCGCGAAGCCAAGGGCGGCCACCGTTGCGTCTGGAAGCAGAAGGAAGACCGTAGACGGTGAGTTGGCTTCTGCGGTTACTGTTCATCAAAATTACCAAAACTGCCATTCGATTTAAAAATCCAAATTACTCCCAAATTTATGTAACAACTCAAAAATCTCCAAAAATAAAAGTTGCTCCAAATTTAAAGTTCTACAACTTTGCTTTTATAACCAACCCCTAATTCATTCTATATTTTGAAATGCAAATTTGAATTCAAAAAGGGAACATTTAAAGAATCTCGCCTTTTCAAATTACTTCAAATTTTTCATAACAACTTTGAAATCTCCAAAAACAAACTTTGTATAACTTAACAAGCTCTACACTTTTGCTTTTAGGCTCAACCCCAAAATATACTTAGATTTTGAAATGGGGTTTCAGGGTAGAATTTAAATACTGAAAATCAGAGTTTTCTGAAATTCAATTCAATACAAAGAATTTTAACTCAATTCAAGCCATACAAGTCAACACATGTAACATAAAGGTAAACTTGTTTTAGTGTATGCATATCAAAAATTTTACTAACACATAAATGATGTGCTATGCATATGATGACATGGCATGTTTTAGTATTTAAACACCCGAGGTGTTACACGCATGGCCGCCTCCGATCCACGGCGCTCGGTTGCCGGCCCTAATAGGCATGGCACGCGACTGTCCTCTCCTAGTCATGCAGGCCACTGCCTCCTCGCCGTGTTGCACAGCCGCTGGCGGCGGCGGCCCGCCACCTATAAGAGACACCGGTGCCGTTGCCTCCCGTGAACTCCACGTGCAGACGAGCCTCCATTTCCCCAAGCAGCAAAAGAGATGTTACATTACAAGCGTATGTTGCAAGCATATGTTTCAAGTATTTCATATGTTTTAGAGGTATGTTGCAAGTGTTTCATAGGAATGTTGCAAAAGTAGATCGGAATGTTGCATATGTTGGAATGACTATACACTTATGTTGCAAGCACCTATTTCAAATGTTTCATCTATTTTTTTCAGACGTATGCTGCAAGTGTGTTTAATTGGATGTTGCATATGTTTCACACATATGTTGCAATTGTTTTATCCGGATATTGTATATGTTTTGTAATGGTTTTCCAAGTGTTTTCAGGTGTTTTTGCATGTGTTTCAGACGCATGTGTTCAAGTGTTTCATCTGTCTTTAGACGTATATTGCAAATATGTCATCTAGATATTTCAAAAGTAGATCGGGTATTACACATGTTCTAATGGCGTCGGTGGCTGACAGATAGAGACCTACCGTAGGGCTTCGGCTCCTACCACACGTGGCACAGCTCGCCCTCTCCTCTCTTCTCCCACCCCTCACTTCCCTTCCCTTCCTTCCATCTCGCCGTGGTAGTTCGATGAGCTCGACCTGGACACGGAGTTTGGTGGAGCTAGAGCAGGATGGGACGTAGGGCTAGGCCGTGGTGTGAAGTGGGCGATGGTGCTGCGTCCTGGACATGGGGCGCTGCGCGGGATGGACGTGGACGAGGCTCATTTCCGAAGAACGGCGTGGGGCGTGGGAGGTGTGTCCGGACGCGCCGTCCGTCCGAACATCCAAGCGCTAGCCCTTCCCTAAAATAAAGTGAGAGGTGAGCACAGCAATAGAGGAGTGTGGTGCAAGTGTAGCTACTAGGGACACATTTGATAGCAGGGCGAACTGCTTAGCCTGCCTCGCTCAACCAGAAATTGGAGGTAAGCATGTGTTTGGTTCACAAGTGAGCTCTCCTCATTATTCAGTGCTTTTTAAGGATTTTTCTCAATGAAGTAAGTGAGCCAATTTGGCTCACCTCCGCTGAATGAGATGAGACAACAAACCTGGCGAGACTTTCAAACTACCCCATAAGCTATCACATGACTAATATCATAATCAACTCTTTTGTATAAGTTGTTAATGAATCATTATTATTGTGTTCTTAGATGGTGCTTCGCTGTTAATGATTTGCCATTGTTACTAAAATTTTCTTAGCAATAAGCAACTCATTTTAACATCATTGTTAGATAATTGAAGTTCTAACGTTAATTATACACGTGTGTTGCGATCGATTCTGTCTATTAGCTTTTTTTGGATGCACATGTATCTACCGCAATCCACACATGTTGGAGTGGAACTTAGTTTAATTTTCACTCCTAATCCACTTCAACACATATGTGGATTGAGGTAAATTCATGGCATCCAGACAAGCCCTTAGGGTTGTTTAATTTGTGACCATATACATGTGTTTTTTACACGATAGATAACAATAACAAAGTCATGGGGCAATGGACAACGATGGATGAAAACTGTAATGTAGGTGACGAGCCAACAATAGATAAGATACAACGAAGTAGAGGTGGACACAACAATAGAGTAACAGTGGTGGATGGTAACAATTAAGCTAACTTGTGATATTGGTCACGAGTTAGCTTAATTGTTCACTGAGTTATTATTATTACTTTATATTATATCATAACATTATCGTATAGGTTATTAATGAATTATTATTACTACTGTCGGGGACCTAATACTGGGGTACCCCAGGAGGTGGAACCAATAACCATCGAACAGTTAAAAACTTCTGGACGGACAAGGACACCGCTACGTTCCTTGCCTGAATGATAGAAGTTTAGTCCTGTCTCACTCGACAACTTTGGGCCAGCCCCGCCTCACCCGAGGGCTAAGGGCTAGTCTCTACCCTCACCCGACGTCTTTGGGCTAGCCCCACCTCGCCCGAGGGCTAAGGGCTAGCCTCTGTTCCGCCCGACACCTTCGGGGCAGCTCCGCCTCGCCCGAGGGCTGAAGGCTAGTCTCCGCCTCACCCGACACCTTCAGGACAGCTCCGCCTCACCCGAGGGTTGAGGGATAGACTCTGCCTCACCCAACCCCCGGGGGGGTGGGCTCAGTCATGCCCAAGGGATAAGGACTGGACTCTGTCTCGCCCGACGACCGAGGACGAACCTCGCCCCATTCGATGTCCAAAGACTGGTTTCATCTTACCTGATAACTTCTCCCTCGTTCCCTCATGATGATGGATACAGAGCAAGACAAGACGTTCGGGTCAACCATGGCTTCAAAGACCATACCCTGCACCCTGGCAGGAAAGGTACTGCTAGGGAGCGACTGGATGGGTGTTTTAGACCCTTCCGGGTGCTGTAGAGCCCAAAAGGTATTGCAGGCGCGTGCTCATCGCCCTGTAGAGTTGTAGGCATCGCCTTCAGCTCTGGGACACAGAACCCAATGAAGATATATGATAACCACTACACTCTAGAAAAGGATTTGTGATCTCCATGAAGGACAGACATACCGTCACCGCGTTATGGACCCAAGGGAGCGGCGCCCGCTTCTCGACCCCTTGGGTCCACCAAATCAAAGGACCTTGCCCACAGCGCTACTCCAGACCCCGACCCCGCGTCCCTCCGACAGAGACTCATAGGAGCCAGAAGGCGTGCGGAGCAAGGCTAGGCAAGGTTCATAAGTCAAAACCACTATACTGTAGCCCATACCCTGTGCTATGGCAGTATTCTGCAAACATCCTAACATTCTATAGGGGACATAAACAGTATTATTGGCGCTTATCATCATTCGCACTCATCAGAATGAGAAACCAGGCTGGGTAGACATGAGCCACAAGACTAGGTAGAGTACGTAATCTAAGCCCTCACCCTTGTAAAGCTAGCCCCTTCATCTATAAAAGGGGATGTGCTTCCTCCAAATATGGGACGGACCGAACAACACGAGACACACACACACAGTCAAGCTGCTACCAAGCTCTTGGCCTCCTTTTGACCCTTCCATCAGAGACTTGGGACCTATCCCTCTCTCGATCGTTTGTATCCCCTACTATGAACCATTCACGGTGCTAATAACACGAACAGCAACAAACTGGACGTAGGGATATTTAGCCCGAACAAGTATAAATCTTATGTTCTTTAGCGCACCATCCGAGCCTAACGCGCATTACTATAAATTTACTTACCGGTGCTTGTACAAAACACCGACAGTTGGCACACTAGGTAGGGGCCTTGCGCGTTCCAAATCAGGCCTCGGATAGCCACCCACGCAATCAGCTAGGCCCCGGGCGCACACGTGCGTTTCAGCGACCTAGATTTCATCGTCACACTAGGAGGAGAACTGGCGTTGACTCACATGGCTGCCCAGTCTCTCCCTTCCATCAACCTCAGCCATCTGAGGCTTGAGGGCCCACCGGGCAACTCCTTTGGACCCCAGTTATCCAGGGAGGCCTCGCGCAACATCACCCTATTTCCAGAAGGCCCCGTAAAGAGCGCCCTGATAGTGTTTCTGTTCAGGTCTCCGCAATGCTGCGGCGACCGCTAGCCACCTTCTGGCACTACAGTATGGTTCAGCCAGCCCATGGACAGCGAGTTCATGGGGACGATTGAGCATGATACGGAGACTCTCTACGGACTCCTCAACTGATGAGCCAGGATCATTCTACTAGCTCGACTCCAGTAGGGGGAGCCACCACCCTTCCTGGGAATGCTTCATGGCACAGACCCCCGAGGGGCACGTCGAAAGTGTCTTTGGGGAAGAGGTCACCCCGACAAACAACCCTGACGGCAGATCTAGGGAAGAGACGACAGCCCTATCTCGCCTAAGGATGGAGCAGCTGAGGGCCCATTAGCTAGAGATCGATGAGGTTGGGCAAGGGCTCGTCCGGGAGTACGCGGACATCAATCGCAAGATTGAACACCGCAAAGACGGGGGGCACGCGCACGCCACGACTCGCACCATACACCAAAGGATCCTCACCGACGATGGGACCCTTCCTCACTTCGCTCGGGTGAGCCAAAACATCGCCGCAGCAACCGCCTTGCTGCATGGCCTACCGGAGGCCGCGACGTCCGAGGATCGTCGCGCCCGTCGAGAAATTCGCACGTTGCTCGAGCGTGCGGCGGTGCAGCAGGCGGAAAGTTCGCTGTCTCGATGATGCGAACCTGACACCAGCCGGCACAGCCCTTAGTGTGTCCCACCAAGGACACGTCCGTTCGCCAAACACCACCAGGCGGCAGGCAGCCCTCTGCTGTCCCGGTGCATCAACGCCTCAGCCATGACCGCAACGTACGTAGCATCATCTACGCTCGCAAACGCACCCACGGCGACCATGGAGAGGTGGCCCGCCGCGGCTACCATCCCAAGCACGGCGAACGCTATGACAGCGGCGAGGACTGAAGCCCGAGCCCTGGCCTGCCAAGTCCTCAGGCCTTTGGCCGATATATCCTCAACGCTGTGTTCCCCCTAAGGTATCGACTGCCTACTAACATCCCTAAATATTCTAGTGAAACAAATCCTAGGCTTTGGCTTGAAGACTATCGGCTTGCATGCCAGGCCGGTGGTGCAAGTGATGACGATTTCATTATTCGCAATCTCTCACTGTTCTTGGCCGATTCGGCACGAGCGTGGCTGGAGCACCTACCATCCAACGCCATTCAAAGTTGGGTGAATCTGACGGAGATCTTCGTGGGCAACTTCCAGGGCACGTACAAACACCTTGGAAACCCGTGGGACCTCAAGAACTGTTGCCAGAAGGCCGATGAAACCCTCCGCGGGTACATCCGGCGCTTCTCTCGGCAGTGCAACGAGCTCCCTAACGTCACCGATGCCGACGTGATAGGAGCCTTCCTATCTGGGACAACCTATGAATGCCTAGTCCACAAGCTAGGACGCAGGGTCCGCAGACTACTAAGGAACTCCTAGACATCGCCACCAGTCACGCCTCTAGAGAGGAGGCGGTCGGAGCCATCTTCGACCGCTCCGACGGAAAGACAAGGTGGGACGAGGACACCGGCGAAGGCGCCTCCAACCGTCTCGCCAAAAGGAAAAATAAGAAGCAACGGCACGACAACTCACTCGTGGCCGCTGCCGACCGTAAAGGTGGCCGGAAGCCCACGGAGGGCACTCCGAACCACTTCAAGAAAATGCTCGAGGGGCCTTGCCCAAACCATGCCTTCCCGGCCAAGCATCTATACAAGGATTGCAGCCTCATGCGCAAATACTTGTTCGGGGGCCTTAACAAAGGGAGCAGGGGAAGGAGCCTGTTCCCGCCATAGATGACGCAGAGGAGAAGGACGATGCCTTCCCAACACCGACCAGCGCCCTCATGATCTTCAGAGGATCAACGGCCTATGACTCCAAGCGCCGCTAGAAGGTCGCACGCCATGAGGTCTATACAGCCGAACCAGCCACGCCTGCCTTCCTCCGGTGGTCGGAATCCGCCATAACCTTCGACCGGACCGACCATCCGGATGCCGTCCCACACCCAAGAAGGTACCCGCTTGTCGTCGATCCAATCGTCGGTCCAAAGCGGCTCACAAAAGTACTGATGGACGGAGGTAGCGGCCTCAACATCATGTATGCCAAGACGCTCGACGAGATGGGCGTCGACCGAACGAACCTCCATCCCATCTGAGCGCCTTTCCATGGCGTCATGCTGGGTAGGCAAGCCGTGCCACTGGGGCAAATCGGTCTGCCTATCACTTTTAGGGATCGGTCCAATTACCGGACTGAGACCCTCACCTTCGACGTAGTGGGGTTCCCAGGAACTTTCCACGCCATCCTAGGATGACCATGCTATGCGAAGCTCATGGCCATCCCCAACTACACGTACCTCAAGCTGAAGATGCTGGGCCCCTACGGGGTCATCACCATCAGCACCTCCTTTCGTCGCGCTTACGAGTGCGAAGTCGAATGCTGCGGTCATGCCACAGCAGTCATCGCCTCTGAAGAGCTCACCACCCTCAGGGAGGAGGTCGTTGAAGAAGCACCTAATGCGAAGAGGTCATCAGGGTCGTTTGAATTGACGGAAGGACACAAGGAGGTCCTCTTGGACCCCAGCAACTCTGGGGGCAAAAAAGTTCGTATCGGGACCACGCTCTCCTCTGAATAGGAAAGCGCGCTCATCGACTTCCTCCGCGATAACAAAGACATCTTTGCGTGGAAACCCTTGGATATGCCGGGCATCTTGAGGGAGGTCGCCGAGCATACTCTCCAGATCCTCCCAGGCTCCAAGCCAGTGAAGCAACACCTACGCTGCTTCGACGAGGGAAAACGCCGAGCCATCGGTGAAGAGATAGCAAAATTGTTAGCTTCTAGGTTCATCAGGGAAGTACACCACCTAGAGTGGTTAGCAAATCCTGTTCTTGTGTGAAAAAAGAGCGGGAAATGGAGAATGTGTGTCGATTACACAGGCCTCAACAAGGCGTGTCCAAAGGATCCATTTCCTTTGCCACGAATAGACCAAATAGTCGATTCCACCTCGGGGTGCGAAACCCTCTGCTTCCTTGATGCATACTCTGGCTACCACCAGATCATGATGAAGGAGTCCGACCAGCTTGCGACGTCTTTTATCACCCCCTTCGGATCATTCTACTACATTTCAATGCCGTTCGGTCTGAAGAATGCTCTATATGCTCAATTGCTTCGGAGACCTCATTGGGCGGACCGTTGAGGCCTATGTCAACGACATCGTAGTCAAGTCCAAGCAAGTTGACCACCTTGTCGCCGACCTTGAACAAACCTTTGCGAAACTCCGGGCAAACAGCATCAAACTCAATCCCGAAAAATGTGTTTTCGGGGTCCCAAGGGGCATGCTGCTCAGCTTCATTGTCTTTGAGCGCGGCATCAAAGCCAACCCAGAGAAGATATCAGCCATCACAAGGATGGGCCCAATCTAAAACATAAAGGGGGTTCAGCGGATCATAGGGTGCCTTGCTGCCATTAGCTGATTCATTTCACGCCTCGGCGAACGAGGACTCCCCCTTTATCGACTCCTAAAGAAATCTGACTGCTTCGAGTGGATAGCCGAGGCTTAGGAGGCGCTTGACATGGTTAAGCAATTTCTAACTAAACCCCCAGTTCTGGTCCCTCCAAGCAACGGAGAATCCCTCCTACTGTATATATCGGCCACCACACAAGTGGTCAGCTCTGCCTTAGTGGTAGAGCGAGAGGAAGAGGGGCACGCCTTCAAGGGATAGCGCCCTGTGTATTTTATCAGTGAGGTGCTATCCGACTCCAAAACTTGTTACTCCCAAATCTAGAAACTCCTCTACACCGTCCTCATCACCAAGAGAAAGCTACGCCACTACTTCGAGTCACACCCTGTGACAGTACTGACATCGTTCCCCCCTCGGTGAGGTCGTCTATAGTCAGGATGCTATAGGAAGAACCACAAAGTGGGCGCTCGAGCTAATGGATCAGGGCATTACTTATGCCCCCCGAACAACAATCAAATCCCAGGTGCTGGCTGACTTCATCACGGAATGGACCGAGGTCCAGATGCCACCAGTAGTCATCGATCAAGAGTACTGGACGATGTACTTCGACGGATCACTGATGAAGAAAGGCACCGGTGCAGGACTAGTCTTCGTATCTCCCCTCGGGGTCCGCATGAGGTACATGGTTTGGCTCCATTTTCCCTCATCAAACAATATCGCAGAATAAGAAGCGCTCATCAACGGCCTACAAATCACCATCGAGCTGGGTGTCCGATGCCTCAACGTCAGGGGTGACTCCCAGCTGGTCGTCAACTAGGTCATGAAGGAGTCAAGCTACCATGACGCCAAGATGGAGGCATACTATCAAGAAGTCCGATGGCTGGAGGACAGATTCGATGGCCTCGAACTCAATCACATCCCAAGGCACCTCAACGAAGCAGCCGACATGCTCGTGAAAGCAGCGTCCAGCCAAGAGCCAGTGCCAACGGGTGTTTTCGCTAGCGATCAACACAAACCCTCGGTATGCTACCTGGGGTCAGAACAAGCCGATGATGGCCCATCTAGTCTGACCCTAGGGGCCGATCCGCCAACTGCTCTGCCTGACCCCAAGGTTATGGAGCTTGAAGAGGACCCAGTAGCGGAGTTCGACCCTCCCGACGACTGGAGAATGCTTTACCTCGACTACCTCCTCCGTGATATACTACCAGCGAACCAGACGGAAGCCCGATGGCTCGCACATTGCGCCAAGTCCTTTGTTCTTGTAGAGGGCGAACTCTACAAATAGAGTCACGTTGGGATCCTACAGCTCTGTATCCCTGGTGAACAGGGAAAACTCCTGCTGGGCGATATCCACGGTGGAGTCTATGGTCATCATGCCACACCAAGAACCTTGGTTGGGAATGCATTCTGACAAGGCTTCTACTGGCCCACCGCAGTAGCCGATGCTGAGAAAATTGTACGCACCTGCGAAGGGTGTCAGTACTACGCTCGGCAAACTCACCTCCCGGCCTAGGCACTCCAGGTGATCCCCATCACATGGCCCTTCATGGTCTGGGGGCTCGACCTGGTTGGGCCACTCAAAAAGGTGCCCGGGGGCTTCACCCACCTACTTGTCATGATAGACAAGTTTACAAAATGGATTGAAGCTCGACCAATCTCCATGATCAAATCCGAGCAAGCTGTGCTATTCTTCCTCGACATCATCCATCGCTTTGGAGTACCGAACTCCATCATCACAGACAACGGCACGCAGTTCACCGATAGGAAATTCGTTCGATTCTACGATGAACAACACATCCGGATCGATTGGGCAGCCGTCGCACACCCCCGGATGAATGGGCAGGTCGAGCGCGCAAACAGCATGCTCCTTCAAGGCCTCAAGCCTAGAATTTTCAACTGGTTGAACAAGTTCAGCACGCGCTGGCTCGCTGAGCTCCCAGCCGTGCTTTGGAGCCTAAGGACAACTCCTAGCCGGGCCACTGGCTACACACCCTTCTTTATGGTCTATGGTTCTGAGGCCGTTCTCCCAACGGACCTCGACTATGAAGCACCAAGAATCAGAGCATACGCCGAACAGGGGGCCGAGGCATCTCACCAAGATGCCATGGACCAGCTCGATAAAGCCTGCGACATCGCCCTCCTCCATTCGGCTAAGTACCAGTAGGCGTTGCGATGGTACCACAGCCGACGGGTACGAGGTCGAGCCTTCAACGTCGGGGACCTCGTCCTCTGCCTTGTGCAGAGCAACAAGGACCACCACAAACTCTCACCGCCCTAGGAGGGGCCCTATGTCATCGTAGAAGTACTTTGCCTAGGCGCCTATAGGTTGAAAACCATCAACGGTGAGGTCTTCACCAACACCTGAAACATTGAGCAGCTATGTCGTTTTTACCCTTAAATAAGCGCATACTCTTCCTTATCAGTTTTTGTCATTACAAAACCTCGATCCTTAGTGTCTTCCGACCCCTACAAATTGCGAGGGGTTAGACCTCACTCAGGGGCTGACATGAATGATACAAGTGTGCTTGCAAAAAACTTCCTGTGTTATATTTGCAAACATTCTCTAAGTTTTCCATTCTTCTCATAAACAAGCCCTAAGGGCTAAGATTTCGGGAACAAATTCTGAATACAACTGGTAGGACTGCGGGAGACCCACGCCCCAGCGGCTACAACCTCTTTGCTCACCAGCGCAATCAGAATTAGTTCGCCCGCGTTCCTAGTTTCTTATGACTTAGACCATGAGAAGGGTCGGAGGGCACTAAAATCGCTTCTACAAAAAGAGAAAGTTAAAAAACTACTTGCCATAAGCAAAAGATGAAAATTTGTTCATTTTTGCACAAATTCGCCACTTACAAAGTGATTTCATTACAAAAAGGACTAATATACTTGTAAATTCATAGGATTGTTTACTTGGGGGCTTCCCCACAAAATTATTCAATTACAGTCTTTGCCTAACTTTACTACAAGTACTGTTGCGGTCGCCGCGCCATGCTCTCCATCGGTAACGCCCAGGGCATGTACACGGGCCAGTTCGTCTACTATGGCCACCGTGCCACGCTCTCCATCGGCAACGTCCGGGGCATATACATGGGCCAGTTCGTCTACTGCGGCCACCGCGCCACGCTCTCCATCGGCGACGTCCCGCTGCTCCTCAGGATCCTCGAAGGCACCGTCATCTGCAATGCCGCAGCACCACACCGCTGACAGGTGGCGCCCCTCCACTAGGGACTACGCCATCATCATCAGCCGCAACCCCGATAGCGATGCCTCTGTCGGGGCATCCAGGGACTATGCCATCGTCGTCAGCCGCAACCCTGACCACGGCGTCAGGGCAGGACACGCCTCCCGCCAAAGGAGGAACACAACGAATGACAACAAAGTCGATGATGTACGGCACCCACCAGTGCTCCTTCTCCTTCGGTAGCAGTGACTCCTCAGCAAGGGCGGCATGCACCATCTCATCTATGTTGGATGACCTCCGGCTCGACATCACGCTCCAGATTCACGAGCGGATTTATGAGTTTTCTCTCTCTCTAGCATTACCCTTCCTCACTCAGGAACCGCCGCGATGCACGGATGCATTCGGCAGAAAGGAAGAATAGGAGAGGTAGCGGCTCAGAGGCAGAAGAAGAGGTGGGATGAGAACTCCCCTCCCCCTCCCTATTTAAAGAGGAGGCGCTGCAGCTAAGGAAAGGCAAAAGTTTGGACGAAAAACTCTGTCCCTTCCCCTCCTTAAATACGAAATCAATGCTGATAGACACCTGAGGGGACGCGCCGAAACTGATGGGACACGCCCTGGTCGACGAGGCGCCCCCCTGGTCAAACTGGGACACTGTCTGGGTATGGCCCGCCACTGACCCACTCTGGATGCGGCAATTAAGGCGCCCACATGGGCAAACGACCCTTCACCTCCCCATGCAGGACCACGGAATGATCCGACGACAGGACCTCTGTGAAGGGGAGCCCAACGGATCTCCTGGGTCGACCATGCAGCCCAGGAGAAATGATGAACGAATGTCCAAAGAAAGATAAGCATTTCTGCCTTCTTACTTTACGCGTTAAAATTTATTACCGAGCTTCCGACCCCGTTAAACGACGGGGACACGAACATCACACGGGGGCTACCGAGGGTGTCTACCAGTCTAGACATCCTCCTCACCCCGACCCCTTCGTACGCTTGAAACCAGGGGCGCGGAATACGGGCATAGAACTTTGAGTAAAACTGGATGAACTAGCAGACCCTACGCCTCGATAGCTACGGTATTTCTGTTCACCAGAATAATCATACTCAATGCCCCCCCGCGTCTCCAGCTTCGACATCTGCCTTCTCAAGAAGGGTTCAGAGGGGTCCACCTACAGAATCTCCCCCAAAGGAGAAGCTGTCAGGTCGCCCAAGTCAATCGAACGGCTCGGACCACCACCGAGATACAAAAACAAAGAATAGCGATTCTTATGCAGGTTACTCCAACCTCATCGCAAACATCAGGGCCCGAACCCCGCATGAACACATCTGGTAGGAGCTTTTCCATCACTCATGCCACCAAGGTAACATTACCGACCCCGCCTTAATTTCGATTAAATTATACATTCAAACATTACATATGCAAAACATTGCATCCCAACGCTTCAGTGTCGCGTCACGAAACGACCGTCGCCTCATTCGATATAGGTGGCAGCAGGCCAAGGTTCAAAGGCCGGCCCGCGAAGGGCTCGAGGCCACCTCATGGCGAACAGAGCTAGGGAGAAATAACTGAGACAAGCCCCAGCGGCCCTGCCCGACCCCGCTCAGAAGCGGACAGGGGCGTCTCAACCTTTTCTTGTTCGATTCTAACCCCGAGCTAAACCCACAAAATCTCCATTGAGGAGAGGCCATCAGGCTACCTGAGCCTATCAAATGGCTCGGGAATCTACCGGGAGGCGGGTTAAGAAGTTGTGGAATGCCACCAGAGGGCTCTACCGACCCCATTAGCAAATGATGGACCTGGAGTCCACATGAACGTACCCGTTAGCGAGCTCATTGAGCGCGATACTCGAGCCATCGAGGCAAGTGTCGTCTACTCAGCCCCTTCGATTACGAAAATCGAGGACGGGGTAACGCGCGAAACACGGCCGACCCCTATTAGACCCTAATAGGGCTCAGGGGCTCGAGCCACTCGATGCAGGGATAGAGGTTCGAAGGCCCCCTTTGCCGAGCCCATAGAGTCCCCATTTAGGGAATTCTGTTGGAAGGCAGGGCATGGAATGGTGGAACGCCATCCAAGGACTTTGCCGACCTCATCACAAAACCATGGAGCAAGATTCCGTCTGAACATCCCCGTTGGCAAGCTCATTGGGCACACCATCGCTCTGGTCTCTAGTAACACCCGACCCCAGCAACCCCAAGGGGTCGAATCTCACTTGGGGGCTAGTAAAGGTACGGCTACCTCCCTTCCTCTTTTTGAAACAATCATTACATCAGATTCCCTCCTCGCGTCAAGACCAGTGGCAAGATTCGGGGGAATAGATTGGTAAGACCGCAAAAACCAAACGACCAGACGGCCATGGGCAGAAGGTGAAATCTAACAAAATGAAATTACGAAGCAAAATCATGAAATTGCTTCTAGACTCAAAAGTACCGACACTTATTCACATATTACATATAAATCTTGTTCATTTGACTGACTACTTCCGTGAAGGGAGAACCGCTTCTTTCAATCTGTCTGCTAGGTCCTGCGCAAGAGGTGTCACCGCCTTCTCCATCTCGTCTAGCTTAGGATCTTCATAAATAGGCATGAAGCCTTGACTCATCACCTTCAAATTGATCTCCCGATCATAATGAGAATGGGCGACAACAAAGGCTTGGGTGATCCGGGCACGAAAGGCATCTTCCTCAAGTTGGCCCACCCACGCCGTGATACCTATGGCACGAGCCACGAGCGGGCTAGTCTCCACCGGCTCCACCACCTTCAGGGCATCAAGGACCACTCCGACCGCAGCTTGCAGAAGATCATGGTCATCGCTCTTAGCCTAAAGGGTCCTTCGCACATGGGCAAGTTCCTTTTCTAGCTTGACAGAGATGTTCTTGACGCTCAACCTTCGGCTCACCGCATCACCAAGATCCACCCAGAGGGAGCGGACCACCTTGACGTCCTCATCCACCTTCTGCTGAAGGGCCATGGCCCTACTCTTGGCCTTCCGCCTAAGATTCCGCTCCGTCTCCAGCTCCTTCAGGACCTCAATAGCCCACTTACTGGCCTGGGCATCTTTCTCGAGCAGCTTGTCCTACTCCTTTAGAATCCTAGTGGCCTCTTCCTCTTCTAGCTTCACCCTCACTGATAGGTTCGCGAACATCCCATGGATCTCCTCCGCATCCTGACGCATCTTGGCCTCCCGCTCCTGGGTGGCAACAAGCTACGCGGCCATATCTACTCACAGCCGGGCCTCCTCGGATAGGCGATCCCACTCCGCCTTCTGCCCATGGAGGAATTGGGATTTATTCCGACTATGAGCAATGAGAATCTGAAGAAGAATAAGACCGATATCAGAAATACAAAAACACAAAAACATGCAAAGAAAGAAGAAAACCAAGCGAGTACCTAGGATAGTAGGAATAACGATCTCACGCAGGGCTCCTCTGGCCTAGTCCAGGGCGTCCAACATGGTTGAGATCCTGACATCAAGACCCTCCCGCTCCATGCTCTTGGCATGATCATCGAGCGAGAAAAGAGCCGATGTCAGATCCTGGGTGGCCATCCACTAGAGCGGCGGCTCCCCTCGCACGGGGGAGCGGCTGCCTCCCGACAAAGGGGCCAGGGGCGGCACCCTCCTAATCCTATGCGGCACCACCGCCACGCCCGATGACCCTCCAGCCATGTCCGCCTCCATCTAGCCCGCCTCATCTGCCACGGCCTAGGCCACCGATGGCATCGACTGTGCCACCCCTCAGACGCCATCACGGCAACATCCAGCCCCGCCGGGCTTGGTACGGCCGCGGCCACTTCCACCTAGGTCTCCGGCGACACGGACTGCACTACGCCCTCAGGTACCACCTCCGTCGGCAATACCAGACCCTTGGCCGGTTGTACCACGCCCGCCACGGAAGATGTCGCCTGCTCAGCAACCACCGAGGGTGCGGGCACCACCACAGGCGTCGTCGGATCGGCCAACACTGGCTCCAACATCGGCACCACTCCTGCCTGAAATAGGGGCGACATCAGAGCAGCGCCATCCATCCCACCTGAATGGCGAGGCTCTTCTTGGGCGCCAGCCCCAGGGAGTGGCCCGTCCGCAAGAACCTACACAAAGGTAAAAGCCATTAGATCAAAATAGAAAGGAAAAAAGGATGAAAACAGGGGAACCAGCGGCTTACGCTGACGCCTTCAGTCGGCGGAAGCGTTTTGGGGACTGATCCCCAGATCCCTGCCCCGACTCGTCTGGGCGGGACCATTTCAAGCCTGTCCCCTACTCTATGGCAGGGGGACTCATCTCCCTTACCTCATGGGGCGCGGCACCAGAGCCGCTCCCCTCCACCGTCTCATGGGGTGTGGCACCTAGTGCCACTCCCCTCCACCATCACCTCGGGGTCAATGGCGGCAGGCCCACCTTCCCCCATCCACCAATCCTCGGCCAACATGCCATGCAAAGCGGCAGACTCTCCGGCCTCCACTGACCTCACCGACTCGCTTCCCTCCACGTGGAATGGGAAGGGTCCCTACACGGACAGGTGGGCACTTGTCAGTGTGTCCTCATCCTCCAAAACACCCCAATCCATGCCGACGGCTACCTCGTTGTCATCGTCATCATCATCGTCGTCATCATCACTGCTCACGTCCTCTCCCCGATCCCGTGCTTCCTGCTTTAGTCGTCTCTTCTTCTTCATCTGCTCCCTTGCATTCTTGTCCCGCTCGGCCACGAGTCGATTCACCGCTGCCATGGCCTTGTCCTTTAGCAGCGGAGTCAGACTATCTTTGAAGACTAGCCCCCCCGACTGGTCCTAATGTCGCAAAAGCGAGTATCAAAAAAATAGAGATTCAGGAAAAAGAAAGAGCACAGGAGAAGAAGGCTTATGAATTCAAAGAACCCAGGTTCTGACCATATTGGGGGATGTCCGGGCACCAGATACACAATGTCGAGGACGCCGCCTGTGGAATCCTTCGTCGGCTCCATCGCCTCCTTAATGCGTTGCGCCACTTCCGAGAAAGGGAGCGCCTCGTCAACAAGCACCATCCCCTCGAATGATATCCCAGGCATCATCCGATGCAGGGGAAGCGCGCACGCCATTAGCGGTGCCACCCTCCTCGCATGATAGGCGCCGATAATCCCCGCCCCCTTTACGCCCCATTCCTTCAGGATTTGGAGGGCAGAAAGAAGGTCGGAAAGGTGTTTCTTGTCTTTGAACTAGACACCCCAAGCCCATGACTCCAGAGCCTCCTCAATAAGGCACCCGGTGTACCTCGGTAGGGTGGCACTCACATCATCCCTAACATAAAACCACTACGAGTGCCATCCCTTGTTAGAGGTCGCCAAACGCATGAACGGGTAATCCCTCGATCGGGTATGGCATAGATGAACGCTGGCACATCCCATCGGCATGCTCACATCCTTCCCCCCAATCTTCCTCTTCGACAAACTAATGGTAAAGAAATACCACCACAGATCAAAATGAGGATCGATCCCCAGGAAACCCTCACATAGGGCAACAAACGCCGTCATATGTTGAACCCCGTTGGGAGTTAGATGCTGCAGCTCCACCTCATAATAATCCAGCAGCCCTCGAAGGAATCTATGCACGGGTACCGCAAATCCCCGCTCATGGAAGATGGCGAAAGACACGACATACCCTTCGGGTGGCGCCGACTCACACTCGTCACCAGGTAGCAGCCACTCCTAGATGGCGGACAGTGGACGAAGAAGGCCACGGTGGACGAGGCCCTCCAAACGTCGAGAGGAGATGCTAGATCTGCCCCACAACTCCATTAAAGTGATTGGGGAGAAAGGTGGGTGCGAGCTCGACGGCGGCTACAAGGCAGGTGCAAGCTTGATGGCGACTGCAACACGGATGCAAGCCGGTCAACGATGGCGGTGCGGGCGCAGGAGGCTGGGGTGATTGGCGGTGGATGTTTCAGACGCAAAGGCAGGGGAGCGAAATACAGAACCTTGGGGGTGAACCCTGTGGTTTTATAGGGGCGACGGACACGAGAAGGGCAACTGCCAGCCTCAATCTCCGGGCCTACCACGCGTACCGCCGCATCGCGTCGCGAGACACGCGCGCGTAGTCCCTATCCTCTCCCACCAAAAATCACGGTGGACGGTTCACCTTCCCTAGGCGAATTCGGACTCTCTACCCACCTGGGAAACGTAGGTCACAAAGACTTTTTTCTCTTTGGCCCACCTAGGGCCCAGAAGCTCGGTGGCTGGCCCAACTGAGGATGGGTCCGCGAACAATCCAAAACCAAGGGCGCAAGTATTACTGGGGTCTCGGTCCACGATCAAGCCCCAGTTAGGTCAGCCCTAAATGAGATCCCCATGAATGGGATACCACGACCTCCTCGAAAAAATATCCAGTTGATGAAAAACTAAGTCCTTCAGCCTTACCCGCGAAGGGTCTGATACAACCCCCCCGGCGACCCTACTCGAATCACCCGGGGGCTCGGGGGCTACACCCATCGGGTGCGCTCGCATGCACCCTCTGGCAAAGTAACTCCGACAAAATCAAAAACACCCTCCAGGCAGTTCTATCTGAATCACCTAGAGGCTCGGGGGCTACTGTCGGGGACCTAATACTGGGGTACCCTAGGAGGTGGAACCAATAACCATCGAACGTTAAAAACTTCTGGACGGACAAGGACGCCGCTACGTTCCTTGCTCGAATGACGGAAGTTTGGCCCATCTCACCCGATGCCTTTGGGCTAGCCCCGCCTCGCCTGAGGGCTAAGGGCTAGTCTCCGCCTCACCCGACGTCTTTGGGCTAGCCCCGTCTTACCCGAGGGCTAAGGGCTGGCCTCTGTTCCTGCCCGACACCTTCGGGGTAGCTCCGCCTCGCCCGAGGGCTGAAGGC
This sequence comes from Miscanthus floridulus, assembly GCF_019320115.1. NCBI lineage: Eukaryota > Viridiplantae > Streptophyta > Magnoliopsida > Poales > Poaceae > Miscanthus > Miscanthus floridulus. Next base: position 108,105,656 of record NC_089583.1, on the reverse strand, counting down.
TAGTCTCCGCCTCACCCGACGTCTTCAGGACAGCTCTGCCTCGCCCAAGGGTTGAAGGCTAGTCTCTGCCTTACCCGACGCCTTTGGGACAGCTCCGCCTCGCCCGAGGGTTGAGGGATAGATTCTACCTCGCCCGACCCCTAGGGGGTGGGCTCGGTCACGCCCAAGGGATAAGGACTGGACTCTATCTCACCCGATGACCGAGGATGAACCTCGCCCCATTCGATGTCTAAAGACTGGTTTCATCTTACCTGATAACTTCTCCCCCGTTCCCTCATGATGATGGGTACAGAGCAAGACAAGACGTTCGGGTCAACCACGGCTTCAAGGACCATACCCTGCGCCCCGGCAGGAAAGGTACTGCCAGGGAGTGACTGGATGGGTGCTTTAGACCCTTCTGGGCGCCGCAGAGCCCAAAAGGTATTGCAGGCGCGTCCTCCTCGCCCTGTAGAGTTGTAGGCGCCGCCTTCAGCTCTGGGACACGGAACCCGACGAAGATATACGACAACCACTACACTCCAGAAAAGGATTTGTGATCTCCACGAAGGACAGACATACCGTCACCGCGTTATGGACCCAAGGGAGCGGCGCCCGCTTTCCAACCCCTCGGGTCCACCAAATCAAAGGACCTTGCCCACAGCGCTACTCCAGACCCCGACCCCACGTCCCTCCGACAGAGACTCATAGGAGCCAGAAGGCATGCGGAGCAAGGCTGGGCAAGGTTCATAAGTCAAAACCACTATACTACAGCCCATACCATGCGCAGGGCAGTATTCTACAAACATCCTGACATTCTACAGGGGCATCAACAATATTGTAGGCGCTTATCATCATTCGCACTCATCAGAATGAGAAACCAGGCTAGGTAGACGTGAGCCACAAGACTAGGTAGAGTACACATTGAAAACCCTCACCCTTGTAAAGTCAGCCCCTTCATCTATAAAAGGGGATGTGCTTCCTCCAAATAGGGGACGGACCGAACAACACGAGATACACACACACAGTCAAGCTGCTACCAAGCTCTTGGCCTCCTTTCAACCCTTCCATCAGAGACTTGGGACCTGTCCCTCTCTCGATTGTTTGTATCCCCTACTATGAATCATTCACGGTGCTAATAACATGAGCAGCAACAAACTGGACGTAGGGATATTCAGCCCGAACCGGTATAAATCTTATGTCCTTTAGCGCACCATCCGAGCCTAATGTGTATTACTATAAATTTACTTGCCGGTGCTTGTACGAAACACCGACAACTACTTTCTTAGGTGACAAGCTAAAATGAATGAGGTACAAATGATAAAGCAAAATATTTCTTTGTGGTGAGTAATTAAAAAAATATAAAAAATGTATCATAACACTGTTGTATATGTTAATAATGAATTGCCAATTGCCATTATTGCTTTCTTAGGTGACAAACCAAAAATTGATGAGGTACATATGATGAATTAGGAGGAAGCTATTTATGAACTATCGTTATTGCTTTCTTCGGTGGTGAACTATTATTACAAAGATAGAGTATATAACTGCTTTTGTTATATGTTACAATAAAATTGTTACTTTATGCTTTCATTAGTCTTTATTAACATCTATATTATATTCTACACATACACTAAAACAAGAGTCACTTGTTGGAAGGGCAACACCTCTATATGTAAATGTTAATGTAAAAAACAATTTTAGTTATTCAACGCCTCTACATAAACATGTCTACAAGAAAGAAATGCATCACATCGAAGAAAAAACACGACCGGGAAGGAAAAAGTGACGTCTTTAGAAGAGAGAGCACAGCACATGCTAGTGCATACTCCATACTGAAAAACTAGACGTCCTGGGCGTATACGTAGTTTTTGCGAAACTTGACGTTGTGGCTCCGTGACCCCGTCCGTGGACTTGTTTGCCCCTGCGGTCTGTTCGGCTGGCCTTCCTTAATTGCTTTCGTTTATCGCGCGCGCCGCCCAGAGCACTAATCATCGCTGCATCGTTTGTTTCGTTGCCCATTGAATCGATCAACCGAGTACTACTACTGCCACGCACTGCCTTCCTCTCGCCTCCCTTCATCAACGCAGTAGAAGCCTCGCCGCAGTTCCTCGCCGCCGAGCAGTCTAGGGTCTAGGGCTCCTCGCCATCGAGCAGTGTAGACGCGCCGCCGTTCCTCACTTCGCGCCGCCGTTTTCCTCGCTGCGCGGACGTTCCTCGCCGTCATGGAGGAGTCCGGCGCCATGGAGGGTGCTCGCGCCATGGAGGAGTCCGCCGCCATGAAGGTCGAAACGGGGGCACGCGAGCAAGCGCATGCAAACGGCTGAAAATGCGGGCACGCGAGCGCATGCAAACGACCCGGCCTCCGCACAGTGCCATGCAAGCCATGCAAAATGGCCACGAACAAAAAAAGGCGCCTGCGGTGGGATTCGAAACGTGGACCACAGCTTCAGCCCGCCGAGGGCTAGCCACTAGAGATAAGCAAGATTCTTGTATAGAACACACCCATCTTGCTATTAAATAGGGGCAAGGGTGGAAAGATAACCCCTAATTAATCACTCCTTGGATACCACAATCATGTCCTAAACGTCAGGTTTTTCAGTATGGAGGGAGTAAGTTAATTTATGGTTTAGAGAAAATTATCAAGTGCTAGAACAATATTTTATTGCTATTTGTGAGCTGTTTTTGAGCATGCTATGCACCAAATTAGGTCATGACCTAAAAATAAAAGTTGTTGCACTTGTCAAGTTGTATGCAAAGTTTAGTAAATGTCAGTTTTGATTGAAGAATATACCTTTTCTAGGTCACATATTATCTGAAGATGAAATTTTTGTAGACCCATCTAAAGTGCAAGAAGTGTTAGATTGAAAAGCTCCCACCTCAGTTCATGAGGTTCGAAGTTTTCTTGGTCTAGCTGGATACTATCGTCGATTTATCCCAGATTTCTCTAAGATAGCCAAGTCAACAAAATAGCTCCGATATTGTGCGGTCATAAACTTAACAATTACCAAATGACAATTTTTCTTGTGAATATTTCACTAAATTCAAAAGCCACTACAGAATATACATATACAACCACGCACGTATCTAGGATTTTGTGGCCCTGGAGCGAAATACAATATGAGGCCCCTAGCTCCCTATATCCTAGCAAATAAAATAACAAAAATATATTTGAATACCGTTATATGACAGCATGTAATTTTCAATAATAAGATTCACAATAAGTATTTAACCCTATCAAGCATTTACCAAATCACTAGGCAAGGGTGCATGTCGTAGGGAAAAAAGTAAAATTAACAAGCAACGAGAAGGGCTCACTGCCTGACCGACGACAGTCGGGAGAACCTGTCGCAGTCGTGATGCTACATGCAGTGTTGGCGTTGAGTAACGGGTGATGCCGATGCCAATGCTAGGTGAATTGAATTGTTGTGTGGAAGGCGTGAAGTCCCGATGGACTCAGAAGTCGGAACATCGTGATAAAGTCACGTATGTGATCAACTGATTGCTGGACACTTGAACGATTATTCATATGGATTGTGGCGAGAAAACAAAAAGGCCAAAAGTAACCAGCAACTTAGTTTAACTAGATTTAGTGATTAATTGTTGATTAGAGGCCCTTAATATTTTGGGGCCCGGTGATACTGCTCTAGTTGCACCGCCCACTGTATGGGCCTGTGTACAAGTATATAACCTATAACTATAGATAGTGTAGTGGGGAATGAATACCTTCAGCATTTGACCTTTATAAGGCTACACTTTTTTGTCTATTTAATTTTATATACTAACAAATAATTTGTTACATTTGAAGTTTGTTTTTGCTACTATTACCATGTTTACCGAATGCCTTTTTTTCATCTTTATACTATTCCACTTCTCCATGCTAGTAAGGATGAGAATCAGACAGTTAAAAGTGTATATTGAGTGATTAAGAACTAATAATATCGGCAGTGGCGAAGCCAGAACGTTACACCAGGGTATTCCCTATGAACAACATTGTGCGATACAAATATGCAACAACGTATATATAGTAGGATCATAAGTCCATAGCAAGAAGGAGGATTTGGTGTGGATGTGGAATTTCTTTGCTTTTCTAGCTTCCTTCCATAATACAAGGCAAATATACTAACGCATAATATATGTATATTGGAGCTAAAAGTTATACAAGTGGATAACTCTTTGTGGTCTGTTTAGCCTGTCTCTTTTTCTCTTTTGTTCTCTTTGGTTCCACATCCCCAAAGTTTTGTATGACTACTTAGTTTATTACACCACGTGATCAAAATAAAAGACCACTCTTCCCATCATGTCACTTAAGATTTTTTCTCTCGAATATGTATTTAAGAAGAAGAGTTTAATCATACAGACAACGCGCTTCTATCGAGCACCGAAAGAGGTCAACCTAAAACAACCGTAGCTAGACCATCCTAGCAAAAGAACTTTGGGGTTGTTTTGGTTCATAAAACTCGAAGATACTTCGGCTAACGGTGTAACAAAACTAAAGTAGAAACGTTGCACACTATGCTAAATGTTCATATTTATATATGCTATGTGTAAATAGGAAATCATTTTATGTAGACATTTCAAATCACGTTCAGAGAGAGATACAAGGAAACATATTCGCAATTTCTGCTCACATTTGTGGTGTGTACAAAAAAGATACCGTTTTCAGTACATATTTTAGATATCGCTCCCTCCATTCCAAGCTATGTACCCAGAAAAGCCAAAATATCTTATAATTTAGAATAGATGGAGTACATTAGAGATATGCAAAGAGGTTTAGCATATTTGCAACACGGATTTATAGCTAGAAAACATATATTCACATGTTTCTTTGTTGCTCCATGATTCATAGCCATTAGCTACAAAAGATACATTTCCATGTCCTTGTTACTCCATGATTCATGTCGTAAATCCCCATTCATAATTATCCTGATTCATGACCATTTACATGTCCTAAATCCCCATTCATAATTATCCTGATTCATGACCATTTAAAGAAACACGTTAAAATAGACATAATCAACTTGCACAAACAAGCAAACTATTCGGGAAAACATACCAATCACATGTTTTTGTTGCGTACACACCTTTAAGAAAGTAACATACACCAAACATTTCAATGGACATTTAGCTGGTAAAGTCTAATTACAAAACCGCAAGCAAATCCAACCTCGTGTGCCCATAAAAATTACAAAGAAAGACCTAAGAAAAATGTCAAAACAAAATTAAATCTCCAATCAAAAGAATTGCATGCCACGTGGCAACGTGGTATTGGCCGAGAAACCTGCGTAGGCCTACTGGATAAGAAAGATCCCATCCCTCCGCTACCCAGACGAACAATAGCCTTTCCTCGCACTCGCCCCTCTGCATTTACCACTTTGCCCTCGTCGTCGGCGCCGACCAGGCGACCACCCGCCGCCGCGTCCGGCGAAACACCCGGCTGTAGGTCCAAAGTAGTACCTCATGGCGGCCATATCGTCGCTTCCCTTCGCGGCGCTGCGCGGAGCCGCCGAGTGGAGGCCGTCGTCGACGGCGGCGGCCGTCTCCGGCGCCGTCGTGCTCAGCGCGAGGTCTCGCCGGGGCTCGCGTTCGGTGGTGCGCTGTGTCGCCGCGGCGGGTGGTGAGCTATCTCTATCTATCCTATCGAGCGTGTACCTTCAGCACTATCTCAAACTAGTGAATCGGAATCACTATGCCAAACCTGTGCGGTTCACCGCAAAAGACCTCCTCCTTCTCATCCTAAATTCGCCCCAATGTGCGATTCCGGCCTCGCCAGCTGTGATGCCTTGTGCTGCCGAATCACGCCACCTCGGAATCTTCCGTCGTATTCTTTGCAGTGAACTGGCGTGGCTTTTGTTGGCAAGAAATTCTAGCTTGTTTGGATGATTGTTCTGAATTCTGATAGTTTTGTTCCAGCGGACCTTTCTTTACCGTGAGCAATCAAATCGAAATATCTTTTCCTATCAATTCGGTTGGTGATGGGTTTGTTCGCTGCATGGTATCCTGCCAATCCAATTCATGCATCCGTTGCTTGATTCAGCTCTTCACTCCTTGCCTGTGCTAGACCGGGCATAATGAGCTTTGGAGGTGATCTCTTGAAAGGCTGAAATGTTTTTTGTCGACTAGACTTGGTAAAAATCTTAGTCCACTTTACCTGCTACTGCTCAGAAAATGCAGTTATCCAGTTCGCTTAACTTTGATGTGTTGAATTCCACATAAAGAGGACTGATGCATGTCACTCAAAGAAGACTTTTTTTTTTTGCGAATTACACAAGTACAGACGCACACGCTCAATACGCACGCACACTCACCCCTATAAACACACGTACGCAAACCCTACCTCTATGAGCACCTCCGAAAGACTGTGCCGGCACATCTCGAGATTGACGAAGTCACCACAGGCGCCTCACTGTCGACGGGAACGTCGCCTACCACTGAAAGCATAACACCGTGAAATCCAAGAATAAATATAGGAAAATGCGAACACCCGTGTCAAGTCGAGGACTTGAACCTGGGTGGACAGGTTCCACCACAGGGAACCTAACCAACTGAGCTAGGCTCAGTTCGCCACTCAAAGAAGCCTAATTGTGTAGAATACAATTATGAGCTGTTAATTTATAGGCGTTTGTCATCCTGTGTAGAAGATCTATGAAATAATAACAATTGGAGATGCGCTAGTATCCATACAATTTTTTGGTGACATCTGATTTGGAATCATTAGTCTCTTTCTTGAATAGGTTTCTGGGATCACCATCTTTACATATAATTCAATTTTTTATGGAACATAATTTGTTTTGATGCTTAGGAGGCAAACTGGTGTACAAGAACAGGTTGTTGCCATTAGAAGTTTTGGCGCAGATGAAAAAAACACTGCCAAATGCTTCTTTCTGCAAAACTTCAATAATCATCTCATTCCAGAAGTTCTCATGTTGCTTTTGGCTTCTCTCTTTGTTCTGATACTTCTTGATGTCTACCCTCAAACAAATTGTAAACCATTTGTCAAGTATTTGCTACCGGGTCATGGTACATCCAAATATTGTCCAGTATGTTTTCATTAGAAACAGCCGGATGCCGGGATTCATTGTATAACATCCTGTTTACATAACTAGCATAGTACAGATACAGAAAGTTATTGGTGCACCTTTCTAATACGTCATAATCTTGTACAGATGTCCCACCTACTGTGGCAGAAACAAAGCTGAACTTCCTTAAGTCATACAAACGCCCAATCCCAAGCATTTACAGTGCAGTCTTACAAGAACTTTTGGTGCAGCAACACCTAATGAGATACAAAAGAACCTATCAGTATGATCCTGTGTTTGGTCTTGGCTTCGTCACTGTCTATGATCAGCTCATGGAAGGGTACCCCAGCAATGAGGACAGGGATTCCATCTTCAGGGCATATATAACAGCATTAAATGAAGATCCTGATCAATACAGGTGCTTTTCATAGCTCATGTATCTGGCTTTTTGAGTCACTTTATCATCTACAATTCAAACCTCCAGTTATTCCCAAATTCTCAACACTGTAAATAATGTAGCAGTTGCAAACTGTGGTATTTCTTGCAATGTTCTAAGATATGTTTTTGAATCCTAAGGTTTACAAACACTGCAATTTTGAAGCAGGCCCTTATTTGTTGAAGGTGGCGTTGTGATTCTAAGTGGTCAATGTGTCTGCATGAAAAATATTTTACACCTCAATTTTTGCCCAAACCTAGATGTTTCTTATTAAAGAAAAATTTTAGTGCTAACTTATTTGCTTTACCTCCTTTATATTTCTGGCTCACGCTAGTTAATGCAACATTTTTTCTGGGTCACTAGATGCTATGCTTTCTTGGCATTAATTAAAGGTTATGTATTTTGGGTCAGAAGGGCGGGCCTGGTGCAAGCGGTAGAGTCTTACCGCCTGTGACCGGAAGGTCCGGGGTTCGAGTCACGGTCTCCTCGCATTGCACAGGCGAGGGTAAGGCTTGCCACTAACACCCTTCCCCAGACCCCGCACAGAGCGGGAGCTCTCTGCACTCGGTACGCCCTCATGTATTTTGGGTCACTAGTTGGCAACTTGGCATTATTAAGTTTCTTTCATCAGAAATCTATTTTAAAGCTATCATGTTAAGTGTTCTTTGTGTCCACTGTACAGAGCTGATGCACTAAAGATGGAAGAGTGGGCACGTTCCCAGAATGGTAGTTCCTTATATGATTTTTCTTCCAGAGATGGAGAAATTGAGGCCATTCTGAAAGACATATCAGAAAGGGCCAAGGGTAAGGGAAACTTCAGCTACAGCCGATTCTTTGCAGTTGGCTTGTTCCGTTTGCTTGAGCTTGCAAATGCAACGGAGCCAACAGTACTAGACAAGGTTGTTCCTGCCATTGTTAATTTGTTTTTGCATTTCTTGTCCTGTGGTCGAGTTTTTTTTTTTTGTTTTTTCATTTCTTGTTAGTTGTGTGTGCTCTCAATTATGCTTCCTATTTCACCTATAGTTTTATTTCCTAAAACTTTTATAGAAAGGACCTGTTTTTGCCTATTGTTTTTTTTTCCTTAAAGAACACACAATTTAGTCTAAATCAGATCAGTGGCTGAAACCAAATGTAATATTCAGTGTTCACAACTGTTTTAGGATCTATGAGTGTTTCTTGCCAGACAGCATAGAACAACTTATAACTTGAATTAATTTGTGACATCTTGTTGTCGTTGCATAGTTTTCACTTGTACACTGGCCTGCTCAATATTGTTCTCCCATGATTGAGATTGCAAATATATTAACCATTTATACCATGTGGTTGCCAGTTTGAAATTGAACTGAGTTTTATGGTGTTTCTAGCGAAGTAGAAAATAACAATTAGGGTTCAAATAAATCTGCTTGGTTAGCTTTCTCTAAGGACCTATTCAGATATTTGTGTAGGCAGACTCATGGAAGTTACGTTTCCTTCTTGAACTCTCATTTGACCTAGACATGAGCTGGTGTGCCCTTCTGCCCAGTACAGTATGGTAGACTTGCAACTCATTGTAGTTACTTTTTTTGCTCGTAATGTTGCTGGCTGGCGCTTGGGAATATGGTAGATTGCCATTCAATTATAAGTTGTCGTTTTGAACATATGCTTCTCTTGGTTTATCTTTCTTTGCATAACCAGAGGAAAGAACAGCTTTACTAGCTAATGAATATTTAGGTTGTCTATTCAATTGAGAACTTCTAACTATGGTGTAATTCCAAACAAACTGTGTGCAACATTTCAGCACATCTGGATAAAGTCATTTTTTGCAAAGTATGACAAATATTTTGGCAAAGCATTTGAGCAGTTTAGGTAGTGCTTGGTGTTGACATCAGAATTAAATGCTCTTTCATTGTTACAATGCTAACATTGGCAACAGATACTGACTTCATTTCTTCATTGATAGCTTTGCACTGCACTAAACGTCAGTAAAAGAAGTGTGGATAGGGACCTTGATGTTTACCGTAACATACTCTCAAAGTTGGTTCAAGCCAAGGAACTTCTCAAGGAATACGTGGATAGGTAATGCCATATCCCAGGAGCACGTTATTTTTTGTCACCATTACTGCCATTTAAGTTTATAAATGCATTCAGCATATGATTCTCTGCTAAGCAATTTGAGAGGTTTCTATTTGAATTAAATGCTTCAAATACATGACTTCATCAATAAATGTTAGCCTTTTGGCCACTTAAATCACTCCTCTTTGTAGTAAGGCCTGTCAATTGCTTGGTTTCCATGGTCCACCCCTTTGTATTGTCCAGTCATTCCAGTGAAGTAAAACTTGTCCAACATAACTATATTGACAGGGAAAAGAAGAAGAGAGAAGAAAGATCAGAAACCCCAAAGCCGAACGAAGCTGTCACAAAATTTGATGGAAACCTTTATTCCATGAGGCATTAGATCAGCCCTTTGCAGATGAGAGTTTCCCAGGATAACAGAATTAACAGTAACATCTGGACCGTGTTGAGAAACTACCAAATGTCCCCCTTTCATCACAGACATCTTTGGCTGCTCGTCTTGTGGTGTAGCATTCTGCCGTACAAAAGGATCCAGATTATTCTTACTATTGGACAGATATTTGTATTTTCTCATGTGTCTTCAAATCAAATGTATTCGTTTTCTCTGCTCTTCCGAAAGTATATGAAGAGGTATGTGGGGGTTAATGTTACTCATAAGCAGAGAAATATAGCTTTCTCTTTTGTATTTTATGGAGATAATTTGAGAGGCTGTGTTCACTTATATATTGTGGCAACCATGAAATCAGCTGATGGGTTTATCTCAATTTGTATGTGCCGGGCTCAGTACTGGAAAATATCTGATGTGGAAAAGTCCAAGGAATTAGACCATTTTGAGCTGGATTCACGCGTCAGGAAGACATGAACTGTAACTTCTTTTTTTTTCCCTTTGCTAGCATGAATATGAATAGAATAACACACAACTTAAATAAGATAGAATTTCACACAATTTAACATCAATTCAGCTCATATTGAAACAATGCACTCCCAAAACTTAGTGGAGCATTTTTGCTCATTTTCCTTTAAGAGCACAACAGTGATGCAACATCGGTAAAGGTTCCCTTTTTTATATATATAAAGGTAAAGGTTCCTTTGGTTGCCTCTAACGGTCTAACATGAGAATTCAACATCCCAGTTCCTTTGGTTGCCTCTAACGGTCTAACACGAGACTTTCAGTTATACTGAGAGACATGATGGTTACCGTGAGCGACAGAAACAGAGCTTCGCACACGTTTTGGGTCCAAAACCACATGATCTCCAAGATTATTTTGAGCGATATTTTCCAGCCACAGCCCACAGGCACTCCGAAGACAACAAATCAGAGGCACTCCAAATGCCCTCCTCCCAATCGTAGTCCTCCACGTGTCCCGTGGCCCTCCACCAGCAGCCCGTTCATTGGACCATACAGATAAGACCCGGATAAGGCAGAGCCCATCGTGGCCGTCAAATAGATCACTTCCCTCCGACGGCCGTCCGATCTGCCACCCAGAGATAACACCGGAATTTCCTATAAGGACTTTTCTATTTGTAGGCCGTGACGAGCCCCGCACCACACACCACCACCAACCTCAGCACACCAAAGGAGAGGAGTAGCCATGGCTTCGTCAGTGGCCGCCGCGGCGAGCACATTCCTGGGCACCCGCCTGGCGGACCCGGCGCCGCAGAACGGGCGCATTGTGGCCCGGTTCGGGTTCGGAAAGGCGAAAAAGCCTGCTGCCCCGAAGAAGGTGACCAAGACCTCCTCTGACCGGCCGCTGTGGTTCCCCGGCGCCGTGTCGCCCGACTACCTCGACGGCTCGCTGGTCGGCGACTACGGGTTCGACCCCTTCGGGCTCGGGAAGCCCGTGGAGTACCTGCAGTTCGAGTTGGACTCGCTGGACCAGAACCTGGCCAAGAATGAGCCCGGCGCCGTCATCGGCACCCGGTTCGAGTCCTCCGACGTCAAGTCCACCCCGTTGCAGCCCTACAGCGAGGTGTTCGGCCTCCAGCGGTTCCGCGAGTGCGAGCTCATCCACGGCCGCTGGGCCATGCTCGCCACCCTCGGCGCCCTCTCCGTCGAGTGGCTCACCGGCGTCACCTGGCAGGATGCCGGCAAGGTACGTCAATGAACAGCTAGTGCTTACATAGTTTCATGCATGTATCCATGGAGGAGTTCGTTCTCTGCGCTTCAACGATTTAACCAACCTGTGAATTAATGTGACGGCCGGCGTGCAGGTGGAGCTGGTGGACGGGTCCTCCTACCTGGGCCAGACGCTGCCGTTCTCCATCTCGACGCTCATCTGGATCGAGGTGCTCGTGATCGGCTACATCGAGTTCCAGCGCAACGCCGAGCTCGACCCGGAGAAGAGGCTGTACCCCGGCGGCTCCTACTTCGACCCGCTCGGCCTGGCGGCCGACCCGGAGAAGAAGGAGCGGCTGCAGCTGGCGGAGATCAAGCACGCGCGCCTCGCCATGGTCGCCTTCCTCGGCTTCGCCGTGCAGGCCGCCGCCACCGGCAAGGGGCCGCTCAACAACTGGGCCACCCACCTGAGCGACCCGCTCCACACCACCATCTTCGACACGTTCGGAGCATCCTCTTAAGCCTGCCATTGCTCCACTCGCTCCGTCCATCGATCGAAACGTGTTCTTGAATTAACTATGATCTCTATGAGCCTGGAGATGGATGAACCCGTCGTGCGTGGTTTCATTTTGTGATGAGTGAGAGAGAGGGTACGTATGGGACAAGATCGATCCTTTGTTAATGGAGATCTCGTTAATTAGGAGAGCTGCAGCTGGGACTTGGTGATTTGTAATATATGAACCAGTGATGAATTAATGCATTCACTTGTACACATCTATCTTGAGGTGACCGGGATATATAAGATGCACCATGCATGGTTAGTTTTGTTACGTACGTATGTCGCCTAATTAAATGGATGCACGTAGTGACGATGGAAGTTTTGAGTCAATCTTTTATATATACTAGCAAATGTATCCGAGCTCTGCCCAATATATCTTAAAGTTGGATTCCGTACTACCGCTGAACACGAGTTGTTCTAAATTGTATGAGCATATGCACAGATCATAAATCTAGGTCATAAACAGAAACATGGAGGGCACAGTGACATTTTGGGAATAAAAAGAGATAAGAAACCCTTCGCTTCTTAATATTAGGGTAGAAGAAAGCGGCTCAACTAGGTGGAATTCAAAAGACTTGATAAGGGAGGAGGCTAAGCACTTAGCTTAGATCCAGACACCATCAAAATCATCACAAGCTCGATCATAAAAACTCAAGGACCACTAAAGATGTACTACATGGACCATGGGTATCCTCATGCAGGACAAAGCCGCCCCATGGACATAGGGTGAGTGGCTTCACCTTACTAGGGGCGACATCAACCCAAAGGTACTGATAACCCGATCATTCAGGATTTCTGTTGTGACAAACTAGAAAATCAATGTTGTAACAATTTAGGAAATTAATCTATAAGCTGATAAGCCGAGACCTATTTATAACCCTACCTCCTAGACTATATAAAGTGGGGGTAGAGAACTCCTGACAAGTATCTCATCCATAGCACCTAGCAACCATGGTGTCAATTGCATACGGCACATAAGCAATACAAAACATCAACATACACTAGACGCAGGAAACCTTCACCTTAACCAATGTAAATTGTATCATGTATACTTCTATCTAGACCTACTATGCAAAATAAGCTCCATATAATTGTATCATGCATTCCAATTCATTTAGGAATCAGACGCCATACTGTGCACGAGAGGTTTCATGATTTATCTAATGATAATATCATATGTTTCGATTCGTCTTGGGGGTCAAACTCTACACCGTATCTAGACACACTACTCTAACTTATATAGACACGCGACAGAGTGAGAAATCATGGAAATGCTTTGTACTAATTAATATTAGGTATATATATATACATTATTAGGTATTGGATAGAAATAGATAGATACATAAATGATTTTCAGTCACTAAATATGTAGAAAATAATAATGTATACTTACGATATCAAATGGATTCCTTCGTTAAATATATTGTAGAATGTATTTTTATGATTTACCTTTTTATGTGCTAGATGTTAACATTTTCTCTATAAATTTGGTTAAACTTAATGATTGTTTGGCTTAGGAGTTAGATACACTACGCCAAAACATGCAATCACTGCCGAACCATTACTACTAGTTATGGTGGAGCCAACAATGATAAGTACATCATTGCTGGTTCATGGCTTTAATCCTTAGTGATAGAACAATCGACAGTGATAGGTCGACTATACCTATCAGTTCATGGCTCCAACCAACAGTGGTAGACATGGTACTATCATTGCCGGTTGAAGCCACGAACATGTCTATCACCACTGGGTTGAACCAAATAGAAAATGAGGGACAAACCCAACCCAGTAACCAACCACGAAAGAATGAATCCAATCCAAAAAACCGGAATAGAGTCAACCCAATCCACATGGTCCCAGAACCAAACACACGCTAAGAACACCTAAGAGAGGAAGTGAAAGAGGAAGGACCAAAGGAGGAGAATTACGAAAAAAAATACTTTTCTGTCCATTATTTTCACCCCTACGGCAAAGGCAGTTCTTAATGAGGGCACAATTGCTGGCCCGTTCACCGACCAAAATTTAGGATACGTTTGATACACATAGCTAGTTGCTACTTGGGGCTAAAATTTAACCTAAATTAGCTTTGGTTGAGTAGCTAGTTGGTTAACAACTAGTTAAAAACTTAGCCAAAAATTAAATCACTTATTAGTCCTCCTGTTTAAATATATAGAAATGCTCCCGCGCCGGCATCCGAGCGGTTTCTTTCCTGTCGGACGCTATTTTAATTGGATCCCAGCCCATACAGATGGCCAAACAGTCTCTACCTTTTCTCTCCCACACCGCAGCTTGTCTATCCACTCAAAAACAAAACACAGCTACTCGTCTTCCCGATGCGGCACTAGGGCCAGACGTTTGTGGCTAGCAGCACCATGCTCGCCTTTCTCCTTCAACGGTTGCCGCTGACCGTCTTCCATCACTATCTTTTCATTTCTCGCGGCCCCGCTTGCCAGTGCCGGCCAGCAGCAGCCACGCAAGCGCGCAGGCATCGATCGCTGCGTGTGGCCAGGCGGCTAGGAGAGGGGCCATCGGTGGTTGGTCGCAGGCCAGACACAAACCTAGCTGGCCGCTGCCAGGCCGCGCCACTATTATCGGGTGCTAGCTGGATGGAACCAGGCGTTCCTCCACTGCGCTGCGTCATACATACGGAAGAAGGGTGAAAAACGGATGTAGCAAGCGTATGTTTCAAGTGTTTCAGATGTTTTATAGGTACATTGTAAGGTTGTTGCAAAAGTAGATCAGGATGTTAAATATGTTGAAATGATTGTACACGTATGTTGTAAGCTTCTATTCCAATGTTTAATCTATTTTTAGACGTATATTACAAGTGTGTTTATCTGGATGTTGCATATGTTTCACATATATGTTGCAAGTGTTTTATCTGGATGTTGCAAATGTTTTGCAATGATTTTCAATTGTTTTGAGGTTTTTTGCAAGTGTTTTAAACACATGATTCAAGTGTTTCATCTGCCTCCCGACGTTTGTTGCAAGTGTTTAATCTGGATGTTTCAAAAGTAGATTGTCGGTGTTTCGAGTTGCCACTAACAAGTAAATTTCTAATATTGCGCGTCTGGCTCGGATGGTGTGCTAAGAGGACACGAGGTTTATACTGGTTCAGGCGGAATGTCCCTACGTCTAGTTCGTTGCTACTGCTCATGTTACTAGCACCGAAAGTTCGTACTAGGGGTTACAAACAGGTGAGAGAGGGACAGGTCCCAAGTCTCTAGTGAGAGGAGAAAACGGGTGCCGAGAGCTCGGCCACTTCTCGGCTGTGTGCTTGTGTGTTTTGATCGGTTTGGGGTTCGATGGGTTCATGTCCCCTTCATGGGACACCCTTCTTTCCCTTTTATAGGCCTAGGGAAAGCACAAGTTACAGTGGAAGAAAAAGAGAAGAATGAGAAAGAGAAGAAGTCCTCCAGGATCGTCGGGTCCTTCTTTTCCTTCACGCGGGTCCTACCGACCCTGTAGACATCAATAGGGACAGCTCCACATCGTCGCCCTATCCGTCACTAGTGCCATGTGCAGGCGTCGTCTCCCGGTCATAGCGCTCCACTTCGTCCTAGCGGTCATCATGGTGAACTAACACGCCTGTCAGTGCTTGTATGAAGATTAGGCAGAACAGCATCAGTACGCCCAATGTTGTTCCTGATGTGAATCCCTAGGTATAGACCATCATGGCCACGAGTTATATCGGGGCGTGCCGGTCACCTCCCTAGTGTTAGAGCTTTGACCTAGGCATATTCGCTTGGACCTAGAGTGGTTTGCGGCGGTATGGGTCTCCGTCGGGCGAGACGGATCCCCTAGCCTCAGGGTCGGTCGAGGCGGAGTCCCCCCACAAAGGCCAGGCGAGGTGGAGCTCAAACCCAAGGGTTAGGCAAGGCGGAGCCTGCCTCCAGAGGTCGGGCGAGGCAGAGCCCACGGCCTCAGTATCGGGTGAGGCAGAGCACAGACCCAAGGGTCGGGCGAGGTGGAGCTTGCCTCAGAGGTCGGGCGAGGTAGACAGTAGCCCCCGAGCCTATGGAGGAGTAGAATACTCCTTCGAAGGCTTTTCTAAATGGGAGGACTCTGAAGGCCTCGACCTTCTTTTGTCTCCCATGGTATAACCTGAGGATAGTGATTCCCATTCATCGAGATCGGACCCTTCAGGGGTATAGCTATGAGGTTTGGTGGGTCAGAAAAGGTCCTTCCCTGATTTCGACCCCTTCGAGGGTCTATCATTCTGTGACCATGCGTTCGGTCTCCTTACGAGCCCAACTTTCCTCGAGCCCCCGCATGTAGTGGGGGTCCGATCGAGGGTCAGCTCGTCTTTGTGATCATCACCCCATCCATGGTTTTTGCAACCGGAGGGGCTAAGCCGTGTCGTGATTTTCCTCTATGGACGAGCCATAGTGCTTGGTGAGTTGTTAGCTGGCTAGTCCGAGTGAGGCCCTAGCATCTCGTTCATGGGGATCTGGCTCAGGTCAACCGATGACAGACTCTAGACCTTCATCGGTTAATCCATATAGTTTTTAGGTCAATTCGACCGGTCCCGAGGGCCTTCTACCTTTCTTTCAAGGAAAAAACCATGGATTGTACCTGTCCGAGGCTCGAACATGGGCCGAGATGCATGCGATGCTCGTGCGCCCAGGTACTGGACGCTAGCGGGCCCATCTATTTCCACCTCTCACCCTAAAGGTGCCTAGAGCAGTTTTATCGAACGCGTCGATGGGCTGACCTATGAACTCTTGGGCCTAGTTAGGCCATAGAGGTGCTTTTAGATCCATATTCCTCTTACTCATGACGAGTCATGGCCCATCCAGAGAGGCAAAACGTCCAGTGAGTTTTTCGAGGGAATAGATAGAGATTGCATGTGCACGTCCTGCGGCGAGACGTGGTGGCAGGTCATGGCAGGCATGGAGATCTAGGCAGGTAGTTGGTTTCCTCGCACCCATCACCCCTATAAAACCAAAGGGTTCGCCCCCCTGGGTTCCATACCTTGCATCCTTGCCTCCGTAGCCACAATCGTCGCCGCCAATCGCTTAGGTTTCCTATCTCTGCATCCCCGCCGCCGTCGAGCTCGCATCCACTTGCCCCCATCTCCAATGGATCTGTGGTGCTGCTCTGACATCACCTTCCAGCATGGAGGGCCTCGTTCATTGTGGTCTTCTCCATGCATGGACTATGGCCAAAAAGTGGCTGCTGCCTGGCGAGGAGGACATGCCGTCGCCGCCCAACGACTATGTGGTGTCGTTCGCCCACTTCCACGAGCATGGGTTTGCCACCCCCGCCCATAGATTTCTTCGAGGGCTGTTGCACTACTACAAGATCAAAGTGAAGCATCTCAATCCCAACAGGATCTAGCACATGGCGGTGTTCGTCGCCCTATACAAGGGGTTCCTAGGGATTAGCCTCCACTTCAATTTGTGGAGGTACTTCTTTGCCGTCACCCTCCAGAAGAAGAGGGAGAAGAGTGGCAGGCAGGAGATGCACATGCTGATGGGGTGCGCCAGCATCTAGCTCTGGAACAATTGAGTCGACAAGTACCCATTGATGTGGCTATCAACGTCCAACAAGGGGTGGCACTCGTAGTGGTTCTACCTCAAGAATGATGTCACCGCCCCTCTACCAGAGTTCATCGATGTGGCATAACCACCTAATCTAATGCCTCCCAGGAGTACTTGTCTTCCATTAGACACTAAGTACTCAAGGGAGGACACCAAATTACGTAGTTCCATCGAGCACACCCCAAGGGAGAACCCAAAAATCCATATTTTCCATCAGGATCACAAATGAGAGAATATAGCTTACGACATTTTAGCCATTTCTTACATCACTTTTAATACAACATCAGAGTTATGAATAATTTAATTTAACAGCGGAATATAAACATGTGAACAGAGTTACAATAGAAATAAATGTTTATTCATGACACGATGAAGCATTGATATATAAACTATGATAACAGATTATAAAACTTCTATTTATAAAACATTTAGTGAGGGTTATAAATAAAACTATGATCGCAATGTAAAGGAATCCTCTCTGAGCCCACTAGGAGGGATCCACACACAAGAGTCAGCTCTAGCATCCGCCTATCACCTGCAACAAGGGGAAATAAAATCCTAAGTACTCAATTATACTCAGCAAGACTTACCCGATAGGAGGAAAGAAAAGACTCTAAGGTAAAGATGGCAACGGGGAATTCCCCATCGGAGGATGCCTCCCCATCCTCGTCCCTACGGGGAGATAAATTCCCTGTCCTTGTCCCCGCCAAAGCTAACGGGGAAGCTTTCTTCCCCATCCCCGTCCCCGCATGGGGGGAAAATCCCCATCGGGGATCCCCACCCCGTGTTAGTTTATCATCATCACCATTCACATAAGGCATTGATATGAAATTAGAGTACAACACGAATTACAATCCAGAAATAGCAATCAAGAAAATAGAAATAGCCAAATAGCAAGATATTGAGTAGGGTAGGGACGTGGAGGACAAATCCATGGACCACGATAGTGGTGATAAGTCTTGATCTGAAGCTCCAATACCTACCTACTTCAAGAAGCCACTACTATCCTTGGGAATGGGGAAGCATGCACTGTTGCCCATGGGGAGCACATGGACATGAGCTGCTGCTCTTTGTGGAGCACGCGTGGCTGCAAGGCGCAGCTACCCATAGTGTCTACGCATGGATGCGTCGCCGCTACAGGAGGATCACGCAGATGCACCGTCGTCAGAGGTGCACAGATGGACAACTTGTGGGCTTGCTGGAGCCATCGTGCAGCAGTGGTGAGTGGTGATGGGCACCTAGAAGCATGGCGGCGGTGGAAGGGGTGGCTAGGAGCCTGGGATAGGGAACTCTAGGGTGGAGAAGTTAGGGTTATCGGTGTTATATACTTGGATGATATTGGGCCTTCATGGGCGAGTTGGGCCATCAACAAAGAAAGCAAAGCATGTGTACTAAATGGGGTGGGGAAGCGGATATCGGGTATGGGGATTGATCCCCCATCCCCGTCCCTGCCAGACCTGATGGGGGGCAATTTTTCCCCATTTAGATCCCCGTGGGGATCAATTTGGCCCCATCCCCGTCCCCTAATAGGGGAATTCCCCATGGGGAATTAGGGATCGGGGCCCCATTGCCATGTTTACTCTAAGGATATGCAAGGCTATCTGGCTTGTGGGTTTATTACATCTATAGGAGCATTACTAAACATGTGTCCTTATATTCAATTTTATTAGCAGTCATCATTAATCATTAACTAACCATTCTATGTAAGCACATGTGCTACTTTCAAGTAGGTGGTAAGCAATTAGAATCATTTTACCATCTTTCATCTTCTAGTTCTTACTATGTTGCTAGACTGTAGACAAGTCGTACCGAATCGTCGGTGATTCGCGAATCAATGTGCCTAGCTGGATACCCTAAAACACACACCTCGCTTGTACCCTAGTCACAAGCAAGACCAACCCACTATCATCCTATCATGGGGTATAGGTCCCCGTCCAAACTTGGACTCCAAGCCCCGCCCCTGAGTCTTGGACTCAGTGCGGTGCTTGGACCTCCACCCAAAAACCACCCTAAAAGTCAGTCCAAAAAGAGTCGAAACCCATGATAGGAGAGTAACAAGTCTTTCCATGCCCATACACAAGTATATGTTCAGGATAATAAGTCTGTGATCTGCCTAGAACCTAATGCAACTGTCGGTCCTTAACCGACATAGATAAGGAAACAGTGTAACCAAGTTATGCCCCGTTGGTCGCAGGACACAACCTCTTACACCCACCAATACCCAAACCATATCCCTGCACGGTCTCCTTTTATCGTTCATATATATATTCCAAGTGATAATAATATAGTAACAATAATAATATAATTCCTATCTCTCGCGAGTGATAGATAATCACTCGACTTCTACCAGAGTCTTGTAGCATAGCAATCTACATGATCCTATCATACTAGTAAGACTCATAGGATATATATATATGCAAGTGGGTTTCATTAAACTCCTTGATGGAACAAGTGATGGGTTCAGGGAGCTCTTACTAGACATGTTCGAGTGGAATTCAGGTCTATCGTTTGTGATGGGGTCGGCCTAACCCACGTGGGGCATCCTGCTGCTCCCTACCCTGTCTCTTGGTAGCAGCCAAGCCATCCAATTGTCTTGTGTTACCCACTGGGACATAATGGGAATGGGGATCCCGATCTTTCGTCAGGTAAAGGTAACTATCGTTGTGGCGGAGAATGACACACCGATCTGGCTTCAGATTGAAAGATCGAACCCTGCAATCTTAGCACCACAACTCCTCTGGTTATCAACCAAGACATGGATCTGGTTGACCTCGCCAAGAAGGCTAATCCCTGCCTACGCAACGAAGAACACAAGCAAGAACAAGAAAGAAAGCAACCAAATTGTAGATAAATGATTAATCTCATGAAGTTGGGGTCTCACAAACCGATGAACGGCGAAACTGTTCTTGGTAGATTAATCTAAGCAAAACCTAAAACCTAATAGTGGTGATGGCATATGATTATAAAGGTCTTAGGGTCATCGCCTACCCAGGACGCGCCCCCTAATGGGCTCAAACACGATACACGGTCCAACGGACCAAAAGACGGTGTCGCAGCACCCTGGCAGATTCTTGATGCTGAATTGTTTCGACGATACCCATTGATTCTGAAGGGATTTTGACATGAGACCACTTGGATTAGCTTCCTTATCAAATTATCTTTCCAACAATATGTGGATTGTTGAAAACGGAGTCCAGATGCGTCCTGGGTGACCAGTTTAAGGCAGACTGGTCCTGGAGGCCGAGACAGACTCGAAATCATGTTGGATCGGGCCTTCGGTTTCTGTTGGACGTCCTTGCTGGTCATCATCGCCTCCACCACGTCCTCTAAGTCCCTCATGACCCTCTCCAATGTTCCTAAGCAAGATAACATCATTAGGTAGTAGTCTATTCTCAAAAATATAAAAAGGATCGCTTAAGAACGAGCTCACCTCTAAATTGAGTTGACGCATTCGAGCTCGGGTCAATGGACCTTGCATGACGGTTGGAGGATCAGCGGGTACATCTGAAGGAGTGATGTCCTCATCCTCCTCCTCCTCTTGAATTTAAGTCATCCTCGACTCAAGCTCATCTTCTTCTTCCAAATAAGGCTTCAGATCTATAATGTTAAAGGTGGGACTAACCCCAAACTCGGATGGCAACTCAAGTTTGTAGGCATTATCATTTATTTTCTTAATTATTTTATAAGGACCAGCTACTCTTAGCATTAATTTAGACTTACGCAGCTCAGGAAATCTATCTTTTCTCAAATGTAACCAAACTAAATCACCCGGTTCAAGTTTAATTTCTTTTCTACCTTTACTACCAGTAATTCTATACTTTTCATTTATTCTTTCAATATTTGCTTTAGTTGTTTTGTGCAACTTACGAATGAATTCATCATGCTCTCTAGCATCACTATGTGTTCTCTCAGTGGTAGGTAAAGGCAAAAGATCAATAGGAGAGCGAGGGTTAAAACCATATACTACCTGAAAAAGGACTTACCTTGGTGGTGGAAAACACTCTTCCCATGTGGCAAACACTCTTTCCCACATCTTCAAATTGCGCTTCACAATTGCTCTCAACATGGTGGACAATGTTCGATTCACCATCTCAGTTTGCCCATCAGTTTGGGGATGACATGTTGTAGAAAACAACAGCTTGGTCCTCAATTTATTCCACAAAGTGCGCCAAAAATGACTCAAGAATTTTGCATCGCGATCTGAAATAATAGTAGAAGGCATACCATGCAAGTGAACGATTTCTTGAAAGAAAAGGTCAGCAATATGAACAACATCATCACTCTTATGACAAGGAATAAAATGTGCCATCTTAGAAAAACGATCAACCACCACAAAAATACTATCCCTCCCCCTCTTAGTCCTTGGCAAACCCAACACAAAATTCATAGATATATCGGCCCAAGGAAGTAGAAGGAACAGGAAGAGTCATATACAAACCATGTGGGTTCAACCGCGACTTAGTTTTTTGACATGTGGTGCACCGAGCCACGTACTGTTCTACATCTCGCCTCATCCTAGACCAAAAGAAATGTGTGGACAGCACCTCCTTTGTCTTCTTAGCTCCAAAATGTCCCATCAATCCGCCTCCATGTGCCTCCTGCAACAATAAAAGACGAACAGGAGCCAACTAGAATGCATAGGCGGTTAACTCTAAACAAAAACCCATCATTGATCATAAACTTATTCCTATGTACGTCCCTCTCTACAATTTAGCAACACGTCCTTAAAATCAGGATCAAGCGCATATTGTTACTGATTCAAGCCTAAAAATCCGATAATCAAGTTGGGACAGCAATGTATATCGTCTAGACAAAGCATCAACAATCACATTATCCTTCTCTTTCTTGTGTTTGATAATATAAGGAAAAGATTCAATAAATTCAACCCATTTAGTATGCCTACGATTCAGATTATGTTGAGAGCGAAGATACTTAAGTGATTCATGATTAGAATGAATAACAAATTCTTTAGGCCACAAATAATGATGCCACGTCTCTAAAGAACGGACAAGGGCATACAATTTCTTATCATATGTGGAATAATTCAGAACAGGACCATGCAATTTTTTACTAAAGTAAGCAATGGGTTTACCACCTTGCATCAAAATGCCCCCAATGCCAACTTCACTAGCATCATATTCTAGCTCAAAGGTCTTACCAAAATTTGGAAGTTGCAGCAATGATATGTGTGTGAGCTTGTCCTTCAAAGTGTCAAAGGACTCCTCATGTGCCTTTCCCCAATGAAACACCACCCCTTTCTTTGTCAACTCATGCAACAGGGCAGCAAAGGTGCTGAAATCTTTGACGAAGCGGCGGTAGAATCCTGCAAGACCAAGAAAACTACTCACCTGTGTGACGGTTTGGGGAACCGGCCAGCTCTTTATGGCTTCAATTTTCATCTCGTCCACCTTAATTCCCTATGGAGTTACAACATAGCCAAGAAAAGAAGCTCGATCCATGCAAAAGATGCACTTCTCAAGGTTACCAAATAAACGTGCATCACGTAAAGCATTAAAAACAACACGTAAGTGATCTATATGTTCATCAAAAGTTTTGATGTAAATCAATATATCATCAAAGTAAACTACCATAAAACGATCAATAAAAGCTCTAAAAAACTCATTCATTAAGCGCATGAAAGTGCTAGGTGCATTGGTCAAACCAAAAGGCATTACTAATCACTCATACAACCCAAATTTGGTTTTAAACATGGTTTTCCATTCATCTCCAAGTTTCATTCTAATTTGGTGGTAGCCACTTCGCAAGTCAATCTTGGTGAAAATTATAGAACCACACAACTCATCAAGCATGTCGTCTAGCCTAGGAATAGGATAACAATACCGAATAGTAATATTATTGATGGCTCTACAATCAACACACATATGCCAAGTTCCATCTTTCTTAGAAACTAAAAGTACAGGAACAGCACAAGGACTAAGGCTTTCACATACATACCCACAGTCCAAAAGGTCTTGGACTTGCCGCTGAATTTCCTTAGTCTCTTCGAGATTGGTTCGATAGGTAGCTCAGTTGGGCAGGGTTGCTCCCTAGAATCAAATCGATTTGATGCTCTATCCCTCTCATAGGTGATAGCCTCGGGGGTATCTCAGCTGGAAAAATATCCTCATACTCCTGCAAAAGGTTAGTGACAGCAGGAGGCATCGAGCTAACAATATCATCAAGTGAATTTTTTTTTCTGATCGATTTTGATATATGGAACGTCGAAATCCGAGTTCGTATGCGAAAACTAGACCAATTTTAAGAATTGGCTCCGAATTAGAGGACAAAACGGGAACAATGTGCGTAAAATTGGTCACCGAAGCAAAGATTTGATGGAACGATGGGGGGAAACACACGAACTGGACTCTAACACGACCTAACCAGCAACAAGACCTCGACTAGGACACAAACTCAACACGATGGACTCTAAAACTAAAATATGCAAAGGCTATGGCAGCGAAAGATTCTAGGACAGAAAAAAACAAGTATGGCACTAGACTATGGGACGAATGCGAAACACTTAAAACTAGGGGATAAATATGAACCTGACGGTATACCTTAGCTCTAATTACCACTTAATGGGAACGGGGGATCCTGATCTTTCGTTAGGTAGAGGTAACTATAGTTGTGGCGGAGAATGACACATGGATCCAGCTTCAGATCGAAAGATCGAACCTTGCAATCTTAGCACCACAACTCCTCTGGTTATCAACCAAGACACAGATTTAGTTGACCTCACCAAGGAGGCTAATCCCTACCTGCTCAATGAAGAGCACAAGCAAGAACAAGAAAGAAAAGCAACCAAATTGCAGATGAATGATTAATCTCACTGAAGTTGGGGTCTCACAAACCGATGAACAGTGAAACTGTTCTTGAACAGATTAATCTAAGCAAAACCCAAAACCTAATAGTGGTGGCAGTGTATGATTATAAAGGTCTTAGGGTCGTCACCTACACTGGACACGTCCCCTAATGGGCCCAAACACGATACACGGTCCAACGGACCAAAAGATGATGTCGTAGCACCCTGGTAGATTCTGGGCACTGACTTATTTCGATGATTCTCATTGATTCTAAAGGTCTTTTGACGTGAAACCACTTGGATTAGCTTCCTTATCAAATTAGCTTTCCAACCATATGTGGATCGTCGAAAACGAAGTCTAGATGCGTCCTGGGTGACCAGTTTAAGGCAAACTGGTCCTAGAGGCCAAGACAGACTCAAAATCATGTTGGATCAGGCCTCCGGTTTCTATTGGACATCCTTGCTAGTCATCATCGCCTCCACCACATCCTCTAAGTCCCTTATGACCCTCTCCAATGTTACTAAGCAAGATAACATCATTAGGTAGTAGTATATTCTTAAAAGTATAAAAAGGATCATTTAAGAACGAGCTCACCTTTAAATTGAGTTGACGCATTCAAGCCCGGGTCATTGGACCTTGCATGACGGTTGGAGGATCAGTGGGTACATCCGAAGGAGTGATGTCCTCATCAGGATAGGACCTAGTTAGGCAGATAAGCCAGGCAACAAACTCATAATAAATGGACAAGCTCTTAGATTTCATTTTGGCAAACAGTTTTTTTAGCCCTTCTCCCCCTTTCGTATAAAAAGGTTAGCGCATTCCGACCCCTTCTGTCGTTAAGGCCATAAAGCTTAGGGGTATGGGTCAACAAACTCTGGTCACGCTGGTGAGCAAAAATATCATAGCCGCCGAGGCGTAGGTTTCTTGCAGTCCGACCAGTTTTACTCAGTGTTCGTTTCTGCAACCCTAGCTTCTAGGTCTCAACGTGAGAGAGGGTCAGTCACAGAGAATGTTTGCCAAGGGGATAGACTCTTAAACATGTATCGACTCTTTCCATGGCTAAGGCCAAAAAGCCTAAGGAGCAGAAAAAACTCTAATCACGCTGGTGAGCAAAGACGCCTATAGCCGTCGAGGCGTAGGTTTCTCGCAGTCCGACCTAGTTTTACTTAGCGTTTGTTTCTGCAAACTTTGCTTCTGGGTCTTAATCGTGAGAAAGGGTCAAACATAGAGACTACCTACTAGGATAGATATGCTCTTATTAGCCCCTGTGTGAGGCCCAACCCTTTACCATTGCTGGGGTTGGACGTCACCTAAAGATCGGGGAGTTGATAGCTAAACTGATAAGAGAAAGTGTTGCTGGGGTTGGGCGTCACCTGCTCGAGCTAGAGTCATGCTTTCTCAAGCTCTTAGTGTCGGGCCTTCAACTACTCCACCCACAGGCGATGCCCCTACATCCCCCCCCCCCGACCTCATCGTCGAGGTCATTCGTTGGGGTAGCCTCTTCCTCGTGGATGCTTTCGACGTGTCCCTCAAGGGTACCCAGTCATGAAACACTCACGAGAGGGGTGATGACTCCCCCTACTGGAGTCAGAGCTAGAGGGCGACTCTGATTCTCCTGCGAGGAGGTCATAGAAAGACTCTATGATATATTCGGATTATCCCCATGAACTCGTCGTTCGTGGGGGATAGAGGCGTGTGTTGCGCCACATGGTGGCCATCAGTCTCTGCGGAGATCGAACAGGAGCGCTGTTGGGGCGCTCCAGATGAGGTATTCCGGAGAGAGCGGCTCCCCTCTGGCAAGGTGCACCATGACATTGCCGAATGAGAAGGTGAGGTGGTGCAGGTTCTCCTGGGACGGTTGGGGTCCCAAGAAGGCGCCGAGCTAGTTCTCTAACCTCCCATAGTCGAAAGTCGAGGAGCTAGGTCGCTTTTAGGGGCATGGGCCTTCGATGCAGTGTAGCTACAGCTCCTCCAGCCCCTTGATGATCACGCCGAGACCTGGCAGAGTGGAGAGGTTGGACGACGGTGAGAGCCTACGCCAACTCTCCTTCTGTTGTGATGATGAAGTCTAGGTCCCCGAAGTGCACGTGTGCGCTTGGGACCTAGCTGACGTTGCGATTAGCCATCTGAGGCCTAGGTGTGGATGTCGAGATGTGCAAAAGGCCCCTACCTAGCGTGCCAACTGTTGTTGTTTCGAGTTGCCACCAGCAATTAAATTTCAAATATTGCACATCTGGCTCGGATGGTGCGCTAAGAGGACACAAGGTTTATACTGGTTCGGGCTGGAATGTCCCTATGTCTAGTTCATTGCTACTGCTCATGTTACTAGCACTGAAAGTTCATAGTAGGGGTTACAAATGGGCGAGAAAGGGACATGTCCCTAAGTCTCTGGTGAGAGGAGCGAACGGGTGCTGAGAGCTCGGCCGCTTCTCGGTTGTGTGCTTGTGTGTTCTAATCGATTTGGGGTTCGATGGGTTCGTGTCCTCTTCATGGGATGTCCTTACTTTCCCTTTTATAGGCCAAGGAAAAGCACATGTTACAGTAGAAGGAAAAGACAGGAATGAGAAGGAGAAGAAGTCCTCTAGGATCGTTGGGTTCTTCTTTTCCTTCACGTAGGTCCTGCCGACACTGTAGACATCAACAGGGATAGCTCCATGTCGCTGCCCTATCCGTCACTGGCGCCATGCGCAGGCATCGTCTCCCGGTCATCGCGCTCCACTCTGTCCTTGCGGACGTCGTGGTGAACTGACGCACCTATTAGTTCTCGTACGAGGGTTAGGCAGAACAACTCTGGTACGCCCGATGCTATTCCTGATATGAATCCCCAGGTATGGCCCGTCATAGTCATGAGTTATATCGGGGCATGCCGATCAACTTCCTGGTGTCAGAGCTTTGACCCAGGCTCATTGGCTTGGACCTAGAGTGGTTGGTGATGGTATGGGACTCTGTCGGGTGAGACGGATCCCCTGACCTTGAGGTCGGTCGAGGCAGAATTCCCCTAGATGCTAGACGAGGCGGAGCGCAAACCTAAGGATCGAGCGAGACGGAGCCCACGGCCTCAGTGTCGGGCGAGGCGGTGCCTACCTTTAGAGTTCGGGCAAGGCAGGAGCCCACCCTTAGAGGCCAGGAGAGGCGGAACGCAAACCCAAGGATTGGGCGAGGCAGAGCCCTCCCTCAGAGACCGGGTGAGGTAGAGCGTAAACCTAAGGGTCAGGCGAGACAGAGCCTACCCCTAGAGGCCGGGCGAGGCAGGAGCCAGCCCTTAGAGATCAGGTGAGGCGGAGCCCATCCCCAGAGATCGGGCAAGGCGTAGACACCCTTAGAGGTCGGGCGAGACTGAAGCTAGCCCTCAGAGGCCGAGCGAGGCGAAGCTTGCGCACCTGGGGGTCGGTTGGAGCTGTAGTCATGCTCTTAACTGCTCAGATAAATCAATGTTGATGGTTATTAGCTTCTCTTCGGGTACCCTAGTATTGGTCCCCGACATAGATCTAGTGCTATATCTTTCTCATCGTCTTCTGTTGCCTTGTCTTGATGTCTCCTCCTCTCGACGCCTGGCTGGGCACCCTATACGATGCAGTGGCCAGAGCAGAGCGCGGGTCCTTTTGAACCAGAGGCACATGTGGGCGTCGCGCCTCCCCCTATTCTCGATGCCAGTGACATTTGGGTGGCACGGACCTCGCATGATGCGAGCGAAACGGAGTGTAGGCGCAGACATCCGGACACAGGCGTTGGTCCGAATGCTAGCACTTCCGTTAAATATATTATAGTTTTAACTAATTTTTAGCTAACTAGTAATTACCTCTCAAATTCAAACGCGAATATACCTCTGAAATACATATACGTATTTCTACGTATTTCCGCTGGCGGCATTGTAGGCGGCGCCGCTCGTTTCAGGTCCCACCACACACACATTGGCGAATGAGAAGGTGCGGTGGTGCAGGTTCTCCCAGGGACGGTCGGGGTCCCAAGGAAGGCGCCGAGCTAGTTCTCTAACCTCCCATAGTCGAAGTCAAGGAGCTGGTCGCTTTCAGGGGCACAGGGCCTTCGGTGCGTGCAGCTGCAGCTCCTCCAGCCCCTTGACGATCGCGCCGAGACCGGCGGAGTGGAGAGGTTGGACGACGACGAGAGCCTGCGCCAACTCTCCTTCTGTCGTGACGATGAAGTCTAGGTCCCCAAAGCGCACATGCGCGCTTGGGACCCAGCTGACGTTGCCACTAGCCATCTGAGGCCTGGTGTGGATGTCGAGACGTGCAAAAGGCCCCTACCTGGCGCTGCCAACTGTCGTTGTTTTGAGTTGCCACCAACAATTAAATTTCAAATATTACGCGTCTAGCTCAGATGGTGCGCTAAGAGGACACAAGGTTTATACTGGTTCAGGCGAAATGTCCCTACGTCCAGTTTATTGTTGCTGCTCGTGTTACTAGCACTGAAAGTTCGTAGTAGGGGTTACAAATGGGCGAGAAAGGGACAGGTCCCAAATCTCTGGTGAGAGGAGCGAACGGGTGACGAGAGCTCGGTCGCTTCTCGGTTGTGTGCTTGTGTGTTCTGATCGATTCAGGGTTCGATGGGTTCATGTCCTCTTCATGGGATGTCCTACTTTCCCTTTTATAGGCCAAGGAAAAGCACGTATTACAGTAGAAGGAGAAGAGGGGAATGAGAAGGAGAAGAAGTCCTCTAGGATCGTTGGGTTCTTCTTTTCCTTCACGCGGGTCCTGCCGACACTGTAGACGTCAACAGGGACAGCTCCACGTCATCGCCCTATCTGTCACTGGCGCCATGCGTAGGCGTCGTCTCCCGATCACCGCGCTCCACTCTGTCCTTGCGGACGTCGTGGTGAACTGACACGCCTATCAGTTCTCGTACGAGGGTTAGGCAGAACAACTCTGGTACACCCGACTGCTGTCCTGATATGAATCTTCAGGATATGGCCCGTCATGGTCATGAGTTATATCAGGGCGTGCCGGTCACCTTTCTGGTGCCAGAGCTTTGACCTAGGCTCATTGGCTTGGACCTAGAGTGGTTGGCGATGGTATGGGTCTCCGTCGGGCGAGACGGATCCCCCGACCTCGAGATCGGTCGAGGCGAAATCCCCCTAGAGGCTGGACGAGGCGGAGCGTAAACCCAAGGATCGGGACGAGACGGAGCCCGCGGCCTCGGTGTTGGGCGAGGCGGCGCCTACCTTCAGAGTTCGGGCAAGACGGAGCCCACCCTTAGAGGATAAGAGAGGCGAAACGCAAATCCAAAGGTCGGGCGAGGTGGAGCCCGCCCTTAGAGACCGGGTGAGGCGGAGTGTAAACCTAAGGGTCGGGCGAGACAGAGTCTGCCCCTAGAGGCTGGGCGAGGCGGAGCCAGCCCTCAGAGATCGGGTGAGGCGGAGCCCGTCCCCAGAGATCGGGCGAGGCGTAGACACCCTTAGAGGTCGGGCGAGGCGAAGCTCGCCCCCAGAGGTCGAGCGAGACGGAGCCAGCCCTCAGAGGCCAGGCGAGGCGGAGCTTGCGCACCCAGGGGTCGGTTGGAGCTGTAGTCGTGCTCTTGACTACTCGGATAAATCAATGTTGATGGTTATTAGCTCCTCTTCAGGTACCCTAGTATTGATCCCCAACATAGATCTAGTGCTATATCTTTCTCATCGTCTTCTGTTGCCTCGTCTTGATGTCTCCTCCTCTCGACGCCGGCTAGGCACCCTATACGATGCAGTGGCCAGAGTAGAGCGCGGGTCCTTTCGAACCAGAGGCACATGTGGGCGTCGCTCCTCCCCCTATTCTCGATGCCAGTGACGTTTGGGTGGCACGGGCCTCGCATGATGCGAGCGAAACGGAATGCAGGCGCAGACATCCGGACACAGGCGTTGGTCCGAATGCTAGCACTTCTGTTAAATATATTAGAGTTAGTTTTAACTAATTTTTAGCTAACTAGTAATTACCTCTCAAATTCAAACGCGAATATACCTCTGAAATACATATACGTATTTCTACGTATTTCCGCGGCGGCATTGCAGGCGGCGCCGCTCGTTTCGGTCCCGCCACACACACAACCATGCCGCTCCTCCACCTCTCGCTCCCGTCGCACCGCCTCCTCGTCGGCTGCCGAGGCCGGCTGTTCTTCCCGCCGTCTCCCCGTCGTACCTGCCTCTCCGTCAGGTGAACCAACTCGCGAGTCACGATCCACCGGACCCTAACCCTACCCAACAGCATGTGCGTGAGTTCTTTTACTCCCGTTGCCGCCGCCTCTTTTCTCACTAGTGATTGTTCGTGGATAGGGCGGCTGGGGATGCGGCGGTGTCAGTTGCGGCGGGGGCGTGCGGACTCCCTTTCCAGCCGGAGTGCGCCACCCACCACCGCGAGCTCGCCGCGGCCGTGGCCGCCGTCGAGCTCGCCTGTCGCCTCTGCGTTGACGTGAGTTGACCTCATCTCCTCTCCTACTGATTTGATTGTCTGCTGAAATTTGAGGATTTAAGACAATTGCGCAGGATTAATTTCGGTTTGGTGGGATCACTTGGTTTTGGCAGTCATGCCTCATGCGTAGAATTTGTCCTCGTTAGGGAAAAAAAATCGTTCCAAACCGCAAACCTCAAAGGCTCGCAGTTTATTGGCAAATGGCAATACAAGATAATTGCGGCTGGGACAGAAATTATATTGACGACCAACTAGTTTGCATAAGGCTATCGTTTTTAGGCCAACATGTCTTCATTTTTTCTTTATTAGGAAAACAAATGGTCTAGTAATTTGTGGAGCACCAGGTTATCAATCCTATGCAGTGCTTTTAGCCACCACTAAACTGGTTAGTTGCAACTTGCAAAAGTTTCACTCTTCAGGGAAACATGATTGTGCAAAGTTTCACTCCCAGAATGTATAATTAAGACCAATCACATATGGTCGGGTCTACTTAAACTAAAAAATCCTACCAAGGACTGTGATCCTGGTAGCATTGATTTTCTACACCCGCAACCTTTAGCAAAACCATCTGATATACTTACTCTTGTCTAAAATACAATCTTAGTTTGTGTTTGCCATGTAAGTAGCCTGCATTGTAATTTAATCGCATGAACTGTTATTTGATCAGCGTTAAACAAAAGCGATTAAAATGAGTCTCCACTTAGTAGTTCATGGAGTTACTAAATATGTCAAAAAGCAATTGACCTTTATATAGCTAGAGACACTCCATTTTTCTCTCAGACTAGATTATAAATAATCCTAGCAGAAATAAATGTATGCCTGGGACAGGAAA